>NC_040021.1:16338016-16638016 GCF_000972845.2 Larimichthys crocea
TGCCTCTGGACAGGTCACAGCGATCATAACGTAATGCAGAAGATTTATCCTGCAAATAGGCTCATAAGCCTCGCACCTATGAATTACATCTTTGTTATAAACTTATATTGCAAATAATACTACATCTATATTTACACATGCAGAACAGGAACAGTACACACATATCGAAACCACACTTAAGACAAATATAATCAAAACACTATTGTTCTCCTTCTCTTTCTATACACAAAAAAAACTTTTTTTTCTTTCAATTTTTGTTCACATATTTGTGTTAGTCAGCACTTATCCTTAGCCAAGATAATCCATTCACCTGGCAAGTGTGCCAGATCAAGATGCTGACTCAACAGCATGATTATTGCACATTATTACGAAAAAGGTCTATTTGAGAGATAGAGTGCATAAAAGAAGTCACATGTTTTTGCTTAAAACAATGAAAAGTGGGCACAAAAACAAAAGTGTTTATTTTTTGTTGTTGTTAATAGTACTTAACCAACCCACATATCATAGACCTAGCGTTAGTTGGCAGATGTTACAGCTTATAACAGCCTGTAGAGGGGGGTATACTGCATTGGCATACATGGACTTTGAGATGGTAAATGTTATCTAGTGACATTTAACACACTTATTTATCTTCCACATTTGAATAAATAATAATAATATGGTAGTACTTACCACTCCAGAAATTGGTCGTGTACTACGCCACCACTTCTCATTATTCTCAATATCGTTGCTGAATGTCCGAAAAGAAAACTGTGGAAGAAAAGTAGTCAGCTAACAACGTTACAATTTGTTTTTTAGCTCAATATCTGTTTAGAAAAAGAGTAACATTAATTTTAGTGTCAACCACTGAACTTAGTCACCTGTCTCTCGGTGGCCCAGGTATGTGGTCGTATTTCAGGTGAGTGTATTTAATATACAGACAATAACCAATAAACGCTATGAAAAGTAGAACCAGCAGAAACATTAAAGCATGACCAGTCCAGCTCAAAATCAAATGGAAAACGGCCATGTCGGAAAGTAATCTCCCACAAAAACCCTAACGTTATCCTGCGAGCGAGCCAGTCCACCGTGAAAAGAAAATGTCAGCGCACTAACTGCGCAAAACATTTCCGTATGGGCCTTGGTGCAGAGACAGCTTAAAAATGTAGGACGACCTCTGTCGGCAGCATAACAGGCTCCATAGCTCAGTGGTTAGAGCACTGGTCTTGTAAACCAGGGGTCGCGAGTTCGATCCTCGCTGGGGCCTGTCGGGTGAACCTTTTCATTTTTGACTACAAATATCTGGCGCATTACTTTAACACCAACCACTCATAGAAAACATCATGGTACAGCATTTATTATCATAACCAGGAAAACAGATTTTTCTTTGAGAAATTCAGACTTTATCAGTTGCAGACTGACTCAGTTCTACCAGGACAGAGTAAAAACTATACATGACATAGACATAGACAGACTTTACTGACTTAATGTCATCCAACTGCACATTTCCAATGTACATTTGAGTGAAATTTCGTTGCTAAGAATCAGAATAAAAACAAGAGACCTAGTAATAACAGTATAAATATAAAAGTATATGAAATGTAAAATAGAATAAAATATAAAAAGAAACAGAATAAAATTAGGACTTATAAATAGACAATATGAATAGTGCAAATAGAGTTAACAGATTATCAGTGCAATAGAGTTCACAGTATCAATGTAAAGGGACTAGTGTAATATGGGATTATTGGGAGTTTAATAGTCTTATGGCGTGGGGGATGAAGCTGCTGTAGAATCTGGCTGCTCTGCTTTTGATGCTGCAGAACCTCTTACCAGAGGGCAACAGGAGAACAGTCCATGGTGGGGGTGATTGTCTGAGCCCTGGCCAGGCAGTGTCTGCGTGCAGTGTTGTGGATGGAAGGAAGTGCTGTCCCGATGATTCTATCCACTGTCAACATTCTCTACACATTTCCAGTCTGAGGCCTTGCAGGCCCAAAAACCAGACGGAGATGCAGCTGGTCAGTATGCTCTCAATTGTCCCTCTGTAGAAAGTGGTTAGAATGGGAGTGGGGAGGTTTGCTCTCCTCATCCGACACAGAAGGTGCAGATGCTGCTGTGCTCTCTTCACGAGAGCAGAGGTGTGAAGGGACCAGGTCAGTGTATCTGTGATCTGCACCCCCAGGAATTTGGTGCTGCTGACCAGCTTCACTGCAGCGTTATTGATGAGGAGGGGGGTGTGTGACTTGGCTGATTTTTCCTGAAGTCAACGACAATCTCTTTTGTTTTGTTGACATTCATGTTATAGCAAACTTTTTACTTCAGTTTAGTTAGGATCTTTATGACATTATGAATCTATTTTTTCAGGTTATATCACAGGGTATACCACGTCAGCTGTGTCCTGAAAAGTAGCATACAGGAAAATAATAAAGCAAACAAAAAACTGTTTAGACATAACTTCATAGGATTATATCAGGTCCCTAAAACTGAGATGTGATGCCTTCTTAATGAAGCAGAAACCCTATGATGCATGCACCCAATGCACCGTGTAAACTTCGGCCCACGATAAACATGACGCAGAGGTGAATTAGAGAGTTTTATGAGTTTTCTCACCAATTAGTTGACATGGGAATTCCTCCATGACTGAAAATAGCATCAGTATTACCATTTGAAGCGTACAACTACGTAGGTAGATGCATTTCACACATCAGATGCCGCCAGCTTTCACTTCAGAAATTCTCCCTGGGTTTATACAATTACACTAATCTCCAGCAGCACTGGAATAACATGGTAATTATCTGAGTCAACACAGAATTGCATATTCTCAATTCTCAAGAAGTGATAAGCTAAGTGATGCAGATAGACATTGTAAATCAAATGCTTAGGTTTGCTCATTATATTGGCTCATCATAAAGCACATTCCTCAGTGCTAAAATGACTAAAAGCTGTGACTGTGACTGTGAAAGTAAGCGCAGAAAACACACAATCAAGAACTACCATTAATTTTTGATTGATTGCGTCTGATGTACTCCCTTTTTTTGCCTAAGGCATTACTCCATACCCTGTTTGTAGGAGGTAATGGGGTGAAGTGCTAAAAGAAAAAAATATCCCTGATTAATTATAGCTATGAAATGTAAGCAATGTCTTTTTGGTGATCAAACTCTGCTGTCATTTTAACCTATAAACCAAAAAAAAAAACTTCAACATGTATGCAATACTGTTTTATCTATGTATATAACGTATGTAACTTATAAGAGCACCATCTCAACCCATAGGTGGTGGTACACACACACAAATTAGGATTATTTTGACGTGGTAAACCAAGTTGTTAACAGCTTTTCAGACTTGCGGTGTGGAGGAGTTAAATTACCAACATGAAAAGGGGAGGCAATGCAAATCTACACACACCGCTACTGTGGTAAAATGCATGTAAACTGCTTAACCAGGCGCTGAAACGGGGAAAGTAAAATATGATTCTTTAGGATAAACCAACAATGTTTTTGTTCATCCGACTGAACTGATGACAATTTAAAGATAAAAATCTGATTCACTGCTTTTGATCGGTTAAACTCATTAATGGTCAACTCCTGGAGTACAGACAGACGAGAAAACTTAGTGATTAATGGAACTTAGTTGGTTTTACATGTAAATGGAGATGTGTTCTTGGTTGTAATTCATGTACACCGATGTGTATGTTCTGGGAAGTATGTCTTTGAATGACTTTATGTTGATTTATCTCTGGTCTGTTTGTTGAGGCAGCACTTCCCCTAATTCAAGACAAGTTTCTCCTATGGGAGACAATAAAGTAACCTAACTTTAAACTTAAAGGTCCAGTGTGTAGGCTTCACAGGTTGAATACCTGGTTCTGATTGGTCATTTACAGCATTCTACGGTCTACAGTTATTTCTGTTTAGCAGATCGTTGCTAATATAGATTTCTCTAGTTTCTCTAGTAAGTAACTGTGTACAGTAAGTGGGTAATTGTCGTGAAAATAACCCCCTTCAGGGTCCTGCATCCTTTATGTGGCATCAAGTGCAAGGTTGCAGATTGCAGCCTACTGAATACCCCTCGCTACAGGAGAACCTACAGTGGCCACACACAGAAAAAGAAAACCCTGAAAACCCCTGTACAGAGTCAGTGTTTGGTTTGCTTGTTCTGGGCAGAAATATAAACATTTAAGGTGATTATATACTGATAAAAAAATACTTATGACTTTTATATCCCATTTCTGCCATATTATATAAATAGATTTCCCTAAATTTCACATACGAGACAGCAACTGGCAGATTAATTGATAATGAACACGGTTAGCTGCAGCCCTATAACTTTAAAAGCTTTAAAGTTTTTTTGGTGAGAAAAAATCCTGTTGAATTTGTCTGATATAAAAGTAATATTATTCTGAATAATATTACAAACAACAAAGTTTTTAATTATGCTAAACTGCTAAAATTTTAGACAGAATAGTTGGAGGTTCAATCTGAATTGCGGCCTGTTGTACTTAGTCATGTTGGTCAGCAGAGGGTGCTCTTTGTCAGTTTCCTAGAATGTTGAGTAACATCTCAGCTTTTACTTTGAGAACATGGATTGTAGAAGACCAGCTCATATAAGACAGATTATGTCTTGTATTATGGCTTTCTAGTGTCAAAACATGCCTGCATATTGCACATTTACATGGGAGTGTTGTCCATGTTTGTAATTTCTGCAAGACAATATCTCTGATCTCATCTGACTTGAACTACCACTTTGTACCTACTGGTTTGCTATGATCAATCCACTTCTTACCACTATGGCCACTTCATACCTGTAGATATTGTTTGCAATAACCTTCAAGCGTGTCTGCATTTTTATCTTAAAAAGAATGAGCAATCATAGTTTTGGTCCAGGGTCTTGGCTCTGTGTAAACGCTGGAGGCTAGGGGTTGTTTGATGTTGTTATGGCTGGCTGGCTGCCGCCTCAGTACTACTAGATCTGTCTCATGTCCGAAGGTATTGTGTTGGCTGCTCTTTTGATTATATTATGAACAGAGAAAGAGAGAGAGAGAAAATTAAGACTCCCACTGGACGTGAGTAAACAAACAAAAGTTTGTAGAGTCTGGTTGATCTGAAGAATGTCAGTTATTCAGACTTCTCTGAGGATATTGATGTCCAGTGTTGGCATTTTCCTGCTGAATATTGTTCTTGCTTGATAAAACAATTTGCCTGTACTCTCTCTGTCTGCAAGATTGAGAAGCATGGAAAATATTAACATGAAAGGGCATTTTGACCCTAGGCATCTTAAAAAAATATTGTAAGATACACATACAAGTCCACCAGTATGTTCTAGTGAAATATCTCAACACCAATTATGCATTGTCATGGAACTTTTGGGTCATTCATGGTCCCCAGAAAATGAATCCTCTTGACTTTGGTGATCCCCTGACTTTTCCTGTAGCGCTACCACTAGAGTGACATCTCTGTTCTTTTAGTAAAATATCTTGAAAATAATTCAATGGATAACCACAAAATGAACTGTGGACTTTCATGGTCCCTAGATGATAAATCCTGCTTGACTTTGGTGACACAAGAAATGTTTGTGAGTTTGACATTTGTGGTTTTGAGTGAAATGTCTCACCAATTATCCAATAACTGTTGAGATAGCTGAATAGTTGAAATTTGGTACAGACACTCCCTCCAGGATGAATTTTTTTAACAGCTTGTGTAATCCCTTCTCTTCGTGCATAAGGCCATTATCAAGTAAAAATGTGTCCAATATGTTGTTACGACACAGTTATGATGAAATACTTAGATAAATACTTTCCCATCAGCCCATACTTTGTGTTTACTACTAATTAGCAAATGTTAGTGTGCTAACTAAACTATGATGTGAACATGGTAAACATACCTGCTAAACATTAGTATGTAAACATTGTCATTGTAAACATGTTCGCATACTGAGCACGAGCTTTGAGCATACTAGCATTCAGCTCAAAGCACTAAAGCATAACTGTCAACTTTTAGTCTAGCTATTTCTTGGAAAATGAACAACCCGCATCACTGGCGGCTGAAGAAAGTAGGCCAAACAAAAAGTGTTATTTGTGCTATATAACCTTTGCATCTCTGCCTCTTATGAATGGAGGCTCCATTTTGTGATTAGACTTGCTGATCATCTCAGAACAAGGCTTTCCTCTGTGTCAAGCTGGTCAGGGAATGGGATAAGTCCAAACTCCAGATAATCCATAAGATCCACTGGCATTCTTATGAGTCATGTAGGCAGAGCAGCTGAAGTATGTGTGTGAGTTTGTAAGTGGGTTTGGAGCGAGCGTGTTTGCCAGCATTAGCGCAGTATGTCGGGCCGGTTTTTCACGACTTCAATGAACCCTTTTCAGTGTCTGTGTGAGTGTATGTTTGTTTGCATGGGGTTACCCTCAGCGCAAGTCATCTGCGGGGGGAGGGGGGGGTGCGCTGGGGACGAGGCAGCCTGTAACAGGAGCAGCAACAGACTTGAAGGGCCATGCTGTTTTGCAGGTCGACCAGCCACAGTACACCCAGAGGAAATCTCATGTTCCTGCCAGCCTACAAAAGTAAACAGATCTGCAACCACCGAGCGCTGGCACCAGGCCTGGGCCACCAGTGCTATAACTAAAGGAATGAATCACATCACACACACACACACACACACACACACACGCACACACAGATTCACTGAATGTAGATGCTTGGTGAAGCATGCATTTAGATTTTTTGGAAGGCAATGCAACCTTCTCACATCTCGTATGTGAAATAATTCATGCTAAATTGCAAACACAATGATTTTGGTTAGCTTGAACTTCTGTGTAACCACAGCGTACTCCCCTCAGTGACATGACACACATGTCCTCCATAAGCTGTGAAGTGTATTCACCCACTTTTTAAAAGCATCCGCCTGGGAACTCTTGCTTCATTCAATATTTTAGATAACATCTTTTAGCCGCAGAGTTTTGAAACCTCCCTTCTCTTTCATGTTCCTTCTCTCCCCTCTCTTCTGTTTTCCCTTCTCTCCGCTTTCTCCTCTGTCTACACATCTGCGGTTATTTATCTGTTATTCTGCGGCAGCAATGTGGTCAACATGTGTCTGGCTTCCCTCCACGCTCCACTCATCTGTAGTCAAGTTAAGAATTACTGAAGGGCTATAGTAGACCTACCATGCTCTTTATCACTCATTCCACAGTGGATGATCACCACGCAGACGGATATATGGATTTCTAAGCATCCCCTTGGTTATGCACATGAACATTAGTACATCCCCTGCTAATTGTGTCCCACTTTTGTAAATGCATAACCAGGCTTTTTCTCTCTCTCTCTCTCTTCCATTCAGTCAATGAGAGCAGCAAGCAGAGGATAGACATCATGACCTACAGGAATTAGAGTATCTAAGAAGAGTATTTGGATTGCCTAAGCCTATGGATTTGCATTACCCTAACCTTTGAACTTTTAATCTCAGTGTTATTTAATCCTCTGGAAAGAGTATAGCCTCAGACGGCATGATGGGACGAATAAATCAACCTAGATACCACAGTGGAGATGGATGACAGTGATGGTGGCAGTTAGTCAAGCCATGTAAGGGCTTAAAGGTTAAATTTGTGTATTAAGTGTGTATTAGCAAGGTTATTCTGTCTGAGTGGTTGACTGGAACCTTGTGTATAATTTGGATATTTAGCTTGTCTTTCGGGGAATCTCAGTTTAAAGGAGTCTCAAGCCGACACAACCAACCTCCTTGCTGTTGCTTGGAGTTGTAACTTTAGGCCCAGACCACAACTAAAAATCATATCCACGAACAATGTGTCATTCTTGTGAATCACCAAAAGAATGCTCACAACACATGTGTAAATCCTGAAGCGTACATGGTTTAAAAAAGCTGCGGCTGTCTGTTTAGAGGTCTGAAAAATGTTAGTACGACTTTTGACTTCTAGTTGTGAAACTGAACTCATGAAGAAAACAAATGTTCGATTGAGAATACACGGACGAAAAAAACAGTAAACAGAGAACGTTTGATGCCGCCGGTTCAAAAAGCGACTGCGACACACTGCTCGTATGTGCTTGCAAAAGAACTCATGCCTCATGAATACCTAATTGAATCCTGTCATCGCCGTGTTGGATACAAGGTAAAATGTAGATGAATAATTACAATTGCATGCAGCACATTACTAACACACAAAACCACAAATTATATTTAACAACTTAGCATCACAACTTCCACCAGCTCAGCTATGTGGACAAGTTACTGAATTCAGGAACCTCTCTTGATGGTCTGACTTTGTATTTGACTGTTAAAGCACTTTACAAGGGAATAAACTTATAAGGGAATTCGATATTTGGGAAATATCCATCTTTGCTTTCTTTCCTAAGAGTTAGATGAGAAGCCAGCAGCCAGTTATATTAGCTTAGCGTAAAACCTGAAACAGTGGGAAACTACACTTTATCTTAATTAGTAAGCTTTAAAGATGCTGGAAGACAGATTTTTTTTTACCTTTGGACAGAGCAAGCCTAGCTGTTTCCCAGTTTTTGTGCTACGTTATGGTAACTGGCTGCTTCCTGTAGCTTCATATTCACCATACAGTCATCAAAGTGGTATCAATCATTTTCCTAAAATGTCAAACTATTCTTGAAAAATAAAAAAATTAAATATACAATTCTCCTGTATTACTCCTGACACATCTTGCATCTTACATCTTGTTTTTTTTTAACCTTTTAAACAGACTCTGCTCTGCTGCAACTGATGTGTTGTACAGTGATTAAATTAATCAGGCCTGAGGGAATTATTGTTAAACCAGTCCATTTAAAAAATATAAAAATTCTGTGGCAGTCTACTTTCTAGGTTTTTTTTGTTCTTTAAAAGTCTCCAGAATGCAGCAAACCCAAGCCCTCTGCCTTTATTTTTAAATTCTTCATATTTTTAAGGTTTAAATGTTGGCAAGAGGCATAAAACTCTTTTCTGGTGACTTGACATGAAGGAAGTCTGAGACATTTGGAGTGTTTGAGAAGAAGAAGCCTGAGGTCTGTCATACTTCTCGGGTTGGTCTTGGTACAGTGTCTCCCATTGTTTATCCTAAGGTTTAGCCCGTTGCTGTAAACAAGGAAGTGACATGTTTGCACTTTAAAGGAATGTTTGCTGCACTGTACCTGTCTTGTTGGAGAGGAAAGGTATGGAAAAGTTTGGTATGCCAGTCAATAAAGAGTATAAATAGTCAGTTGTGTTGAAGGAATTTCGCTCTACAGCACTATGCTATGCTTGGCTCTACGACATGGTATCTTAAGAGTGGAAAAATAAACGACACATTAAAAATTCAGATGATGAATGCAAGGTCTTTATATATTTCTTCAGCATAATTGCAACAACATAATCATAGAGCACTGCAGTACAAAGTAGAATGAAACACAGACACTTGATGTTGCTGTATGAAGTGATATGAGGTTATGAGGGCAAGTGGTTTCCCTTTTGATAATGGGTGCCTTCATTTCTCAGTCTGATTAGTGCACCATATTGAGTATAGAGACATTTCAAAGCTTCAGCAAACTTAAAAAAAGAGAACAGACAAATAAATACTGTACAACACCATATATGTAATACTAGATTCAGAAATCACAAAAAGATCATGCTTTCCTCAACACTTATATATGCACTTTCATAGAACAGTGCAGCATTTCTGGCAAGTTTCCCTTCACAATAACACTATCGTCAACAAATGGCAAACATGAGTATATTTTGATATATCTTTTGTATACCTTAAATAAAGTGCCTTCCATTAAAATTGGTGATTCCAAAATGCAAATGCCTGTTCGCATTTACACATGTGGAATCAGAATTCCTGAAAAAAAGGTTTGGAGCGAACATCCATAGAATTAGACTGGATAGAAGGGGCAATTCCTGGAGTTTTAAGGTATTTCTAGGAACATTTAAGATGACAGCCACTGTTCTTGAAATGAGGTGCATCAGCTTTTTCAATCCTTTGCACTACACCTGAGGGCGAGAGATGGAAATGTTTGCTATTGGAGACTACTTTCATGTTGCTTTTACCTGTACGCTATGTGCTTCAACTACATGACTTCTCAGGAATTTGAGTAGGAATGTCCTTTCTATCCAATCAAGTTCTATGCATAAACCCAAAGACCCTAAGCCAACAGCTTAAACAGCAATGACATCTTTCTACCACACACAATGTGTCAACGACAACTATTCAGTTATAAGGGTTCCAATTGCTTTCTGAAAGCATTATCTGTTCATCAATTCCAATCTGGATTACACATCTGATAACCTCCTACTAATCTTTACCCCAGTACACTTTGTACTAGTTCCAATAGTGCTCCGCTGTCGAGGTAAATGAACAAATTTGTTTATCATGGTCAGTTAGTCCCCCTGAGAACATTGTAGAGACACATCTATGAGTACAATCTACTCACTGTAGAACTTAATTTAATCCTACATTTGCACCGTAGAGACTTAGGAGGCTGGATTTACACAGGCACCAACAGTCTGATTTTTAACTCTTTGGCACCCAGATCATATATCTTCCTGGCTGTGAAAATGTGAGGAAACACATGAAATCAATCTGTGTGACAAAACATTTGAAATCAAATGTGCTGTTCCCATACTGTAACTGCTTAAGGGCTATTCTCATAAATCTCACTAGCAAGCTTGATAATGACAGCAGAATGTTTCAAATCCTTTTAGCTTACCTCTCTGGTTTAAAAACCCAAATTCTTCTAAGGTTACTAATTTTAGTGTCCCAAAAGATTGGCTGAAATGTACATTACTGTGAATGCATGTGGCATCTTTTGGGTCTACTGACGCCCTGTTGACTTGTTCCCCTTAATACCTTTGTAAAACCTGAAAGATTTTATATTGTAGCAGCATAGTTGGGATATTCATCTGTTGGACTCTTCCCATGCGTGTGTTTGTTTAATCAGTATAACCAGCCCACATTCATACATTTCCTAATGTAAAACCTACAAGAAGCATGATCAGGATGTTTACCATATGTTGCTATTCTTAATCACAAGCGCTCCAGGACACCATCAAAAAAGCCAGTAGGTAGACATCATGCTTACACGCACCCGGGAGAGTGAACGGAATATGAAGAGAGCGAGAGCTTGATGTCATGCCAGATGTGGAACAGGTTGGCAAGCGACGGGAGAACACTGCTTTTTTTTTTTTTTTCCATTCTTGCAATTCAGTTCAGTTCAGTCGAGCCTGATATCAGGACACGGTGCCAAATCCTAACTTGAGACAGCCACACTTCACCGTCATTCCTAAACCCCACAAATCTCCCAATCACAAATGTGCATTTCCTCAGTCAATGCATGTTAATGCATGATACACGGTTTAAACGTAATCTTCATGACTTTTAAGGTATGCAGTCTCCTCTCAAATTAGGATTGGGCCCTCTGACTCTCTGAGTGAAGTGGTAGTTTTGGCTGTGGTCCCTCAGTACTCCCTGGCCTCTTCCAGTTCATTCATGAACACGTCTTCGTGGGGGTTTTCTGGGCAGCTCAATCCATTATTGGGTGGCCGCACCGCATGGAAGCGACTCCAGTCTCCCTTGCATAGGATCCAAGGCAGCACATCCACTTTGAAGTGTAACTCGGGTGAAAACTCGGTGCTGATCAGGTTAGGCGTGCCTGCGCCTTTCCCCCGCGTGATCAGCCGCCCACGATCGCCGTAACAACAGTGCTGCGCTGCAAGAGTAGATGAGTCGCCAGAAAGTGCCGAGCGGATGCAGCTACGTGCTGATGGTTTGTAGATGTCCAGGCGCTCCTTGGGACCGCTGGCATCCCGCCAACGGAACTGCCGGCCATGAGTCTCATCGTAAACACTGACTACAGTGTACGCCACTTCAGAGGGGTAGGAGCAGGGGCAGCTGGGCAGCTCAGACAAGACCTGTTGAAGGTACCTCTGGAGGAACTCACTCTTACAGTTGAGCCACTTCTCACAGCTGTCCACATCTGTTGGAAGAGGGGCAGCAATACAACATGAAACAGTGTTACAGTTACACTACAGGTAGCATGTCGTAGTGAAGTTGGAATCCTATGTCTGGCATCTACAAACATCTAAGTTACAGCACTGAGCAAGCAAGTTACATTACCTTGTGACAGCATATCAGTGACATGTTATAATAATCTATGAGCCAAAGCCACAGTATTTGTCTGGCTGAGTATAAAATTGTGGAGTGTAAACAGCTTGCAGTTCCTCTAAGCTAATGAAAGCTGTTGGGGAACTTTTCATTAGATAAACGCACCTGTCCCAAATGGCTCTGTGCCATTCTCCATCTCGAAAGGGAAAGGCTCTACCACAGTGTTGACATCACCTACAAAGAGGAGAGTGGTACATGAGCTGCAGATTAAAAACCAGCTGGGGGACCAGAATACAAATACCTCAATACTCTGGCCTGGGCTCGTTAATGGAAGTGTAATCTCACCAGGACAAGGCTCCAGGTCACACTTGGAGGCCTCCGTCAGAGTGCAGGAGTAGCCACAGGATTTGGTCCTCTTCCTCTCACCGTGTCCACATGTCACTGAACAGGGAGACCAGGGTGTCCACTCATCTGTCTCCTTTTCTGTGGGTGGAAAACAAAATTCAACATCATCAGTGCCACAAACATTTGCACTGCATTTCATTTGGATCAAAACTTAACATTGTACTACGACAAAAAAATCATCGGATTCTATTAAGAGTAATGAACAATATCATTTACAGATTACAAAAACTATCAGAGATTATGAGCAGAATACATAATGAAAGGAGATTAGTTGAATTTCCAGATAGAGGAGCTTTACATAATGCTTTCAGGAGCAGATGAATAAATTACTAGATGCACTGTAACATGGTTGATTTCAATTATAAACATAGGGGAAAACACCTTACAGTTTTGTGCTGAATTGAACTCAGCTGGCACTTCTAATCCAGAATACTTTTCAAAGTTTTTGGACTGTCTCAGGCCATATAAATGACAAACCTTTCCCATGCAAACCCATATTCTTTTTAAGAAGGCTTCAGTCAAATTAGAGAGAGAGAAGCTGTGCTGTGGCTGTCCGCCTCCGCACCATGTTTCCTTGTGGTGTTAATAACACTGAAAACAAGTCATTCTTGATTAAAGGCGAGGTGGGTGCAGAAATACCAGCTTGGGTGTAGCGAGCACCCAATTTTACTTTGTGGGCGCTGCCAACTCGCCATGTGGCCATACGGGAATGAGGTCTCAGGAGAGTCTTAATTACAGAAGAAGCTATGGCAGACATCCTTGATTTATGTTCACCGAGTCTTTAGATGTGACCACTTAATAGGCATTGTTGCCCTTTGCTGGCTCGTCTACATGCACAACAGTTAAACCGATAAAGTCTATATACTGGATACGGAACGGATAAGAGAAAAGGGTAAAGAGTAAAAATGAGTCAGGTTTTTAGACACCTGTTACCACCTTTTGAGGTTACACTACAACAGTAGAGGGCAACAACAGCTTTCAAAAACCATAGAAAAACAAACAGATCAATCATGCACAGATTGGTATCTGTGGGAAGTTTCTCTGAAGAATGAAAGCTTTAGGCTGTGGTAAGCCCAAAACTGCACTCTGATCTACAGTAGGACTCACACACACATTGGCCTAGCCACTGCCCAGCCCATCAGACATTTCTTTTTCTTCCTTTCTTTCTCCATCTCTCTTTTCCATCTGTTCTCTTTCATTCACTATGCACACCTTTCTCTTTCTCTCTCATTAGTTACTATTTTTACCACTGAATAAGTGGTCTGTGCAAGCTGAGACACAACATTTTTTCCCACCAGAGGAAGGCAGAATTAAGAGGGGGGGAGGAAGAGCTGTAAAAGTTATGCAGAGCCCCAAAAGCCCCCCGAAATTCTTGAACTGGCTCAAAAGGCCAAGCCGCAGAGGCAGTGAGGGCCGCCAGGGTCTGGAGGGGCCCAAGGGGTCCCGGGGAAGGATGAAAGGGCCGGCCGAATGGCCCCTGTCATTCTGTGTTCCCAATCTGCCCTCTAATTGTCCACAAGCAGAGGGCTGTTTTGTCCTAGAGAACAGTGCCGGCCTCACGCTGCCATTAGCGAGCGCATCGGAAACATCTTCAAAAGGCAGGCCTCCGCGACCAGCACGACCAGTGTCGACTTCAAAGTACCCATAACCCACAATGTCCTGATGGTCGAGTGCTCATGCTGCCTCGCATGCTGGCTTCGTTCAGTTCTCTCTGACTGTGAAGACAGTTATCATGCAGTCTTTCTGAGTCACTCTGTTGTTCTCTCTCTATTGTTCTTTGTCACTTTGTCTCTCTCTCTCTCTCTCTCTCTCTGTCTCCCCGTACACATATTCCCATTATCTCCACTTCCGTTCTTTTGTTTTTCATACTTTCCTTTGTTGCTTTGTTGCATTCTTTTGGTAATTGTTTTAAAAATCACTTTGATGAAGTCATATCTAAAAGGGCTGTGTGGCTATTCCAGCAGACGGCGAGTGTACCACTTGGCAAACCTTACCATAGTAGCTCTGCATTGGATCCCAGCCTTCGTTCCAGCGCGTATCCCAGTCTTCACCCACTCCGCTGGGTAAGGGCTCCTCGCTGCCATAGTCCAGGGAGTAATCTTCCTCCTCCTCTTCTTCGCCAGTTTCCTCCACGCCTGACCGACTGTTGCTGTCCTCGCTGGAATCGGCATCGGTGTAACTCCAGAAAAGGGGCCAGAAAAGCTTCTTGCCTCCAAGCCAATCTACTGTGGAAGAGGGGGAGGAGGAAGAGGAGGGTAGCCAGTCCTTTTCCTTGGCCAGGTCCATCTCTACCTCCATCTGGGGGTCGTCCACCACCTCAATGGTTACCTACATAGGAAAATAGAGTCAACCTGAAGTAACCCATTAAGCAAGCAAACAGACTCCAAATTGACAACTTAAAGACAATCATATACACCAACCCAGAACTGCGCTGCATTGTGTGTTAAATCTGTCATCATAAAGTACTTCCAGTAGAAATCTTCTTCTCAAGAAATCATCTATCTCAAATGTGCGGAGAGGTTTTGCAGCATGTGAACCTGCTCCCCGGATCTAAGTCAGCCAGCCAGACGTGAGCATGAGCATTCAGCCAAGCAGACGATCCTCTTAGAGAGAGAATGTGAGCATTTATTCTGGATAACTACCTCTCATTACCTCAATATGACTCATCCTAGATGCTGCAATACTTCCAAGGGCCCACTTCAGCTGATGTGAAGACCAGGCAGCAGGGGAAACTAGAGTTTCTTTTCACTTTTAAACTTTAACTGTTCTGAAATTCGTTTCACAGTTAGGAAAGCAATATGATGCTTGGAAATGCTTTCATTGGTCTTAGTTGAACGTATCCTTAGTGTAGAGTCTTTCAGTCGGAGTGTGCTACATCTGGTCTATATGCTACATGAAAACTCATCAGAAATTTCATCGGCCTCTGTACTTGATGTAGACATAGACCAGCATCATTATGTCCCTCTAACCACATCCTGATTACACTGACCAGAGTTGGAGAGGACGACTGCCATGAGATAAGTTAAACAGAACAACGTTTTGAACTTTTTGGGTCAATTTAGGAGGAGATGATGAGGACTTACTGGCTAACACTTGTGATTACAGAGCCCATTTTTCTTTATTACACTTTAAATAAATAGTAGCAAAGAAAAACAGAGGCATGGCTCTAAGATTAGACTGAGAGGCTGTTGATTTTGTTACAAATTAAAGAAATAAGTGATTTTTCACATTAAAGACAAAACGCCCCAGTTCTCCTTAAATAAACGGTTTTAGTTTAACCCCTAATTTACCATCGACTGATTACTGTAGGGACACAGCAGATAAATTCAAATCAACTTTTTTTAGAGCTATAACAGCTTGTTTTTGTGAGCTTACATACAGTCCCTATCAGTATCTTGAAGACTGTCTAAGAAGCTCAAACTCTGTATGCCCCACAAACACAGTAATGTGTTTGTCTCACCTGTATATTGGGGTTCTGCGAGTTGATGTCAGCATTGGCCAGGTCTGGAAAGTTTTTGAGATCCAGGATGAAGGGTTTGGTCTCCTCCTCGGGCTCAGGCTGTGGAAGAACACCAACTGAGCGGTGCTGGGGGTGAGACCACCTCCTCTGGTGGCTGTGGGGCTCAGGCAGAAGACTCTGGACCTGGTTCTGCTGCTCCAAAGCCTCAGGGACATACTGGACCCCACTGCTGTGAATCGGGTGGCCATGAGTCTGTAAGTATAAGTTAAGAGATGAGATAAAGAGTTCATCTGGATCCGAAACACTAATCTAGGGGAATTTTAAAAAAAAAATAAATTAAATATTGACAGAAAATGCCGGATCTGTGCTGACTTTGGTGACAGAGATGACTGGAATACTTCCAAAAGCCAGTGGCAAATGACAAAAAAGGGATCTCAAATTTATAATGGTTCATTGATTAACAATTAGTGCTCTGTTTCCAAGAAGAAACATAGAAACCATCTCCCACTTCATAGCTTGGTCAGCAATTCCAAAAAGCCCCTGAGGCATCCAACTAACCAGCCAAGTGACCAACCAGCCTTCGTTCATTCCATTCTTTCTTTTTTTTCCCACAACAGTCATGGCAGGCCTTGGACAAAGAGGGGCCTGTGCCAGAGAGATCCTCTTTTAGCTTTAATGAGAGGGCCTGGGAGGCGTGGGACCCCTGGGCTGGTGCGAGTGTGTCTGAACCTGCTGTGCTGCCGCCACTACGGCCACTATTAATATGACCTTTTCAGGTTTTACAGTTACTGAGAAGAACAGGAGGAAATGTTGATCTCTGAGGTTAACGGTGATTAACGGAGACATTATAATGGTGGGGAACTGTAGATATATGTACTGTGTCTGGAATATGGTCACTGAAAATGGATTTTTGGTTGGTCTGATTCTCCAGTGTGTGTGTCTGTTTAATGTCTAAAAGGACTCATATCTATTTCATGCCTGACACCGGTCAAAACCAAAATCCAAACCCTCTAATGAACCCTTGTCTGCCGTTCACTCATGTCTATATCATCCTGAATATGCTAAATTGGCCCGAACATATGATTGGATGGGACCTTGAGATTTGACCTGAGCCAGTTTGTGGTCTGCTCAGAGCAAGCCGTTGCATTTGGAGGGCTAAAGAGGAGAAGAAATGTCTGAATTAATGACCAAACGGTTGCTGATTTATAGTTATGGCCTCTAGAACAGGGCGTATTTTTCACTGACTGCCTGTGATTGTCCCATAAAGGAGTTATGCGGTCGGTCAAATTCAAGCATGTGAACACATTATGCCTGTTTTCGAGGAGAAGCCCGTCAGGCATGATAAATGATGGAGGAAGAGAAGTTGGCCCCTTCCCCAGATAACTGTAAACTGGTGGTGACAAGTAGATAACCTTTGTGGGATATTTAGCCTTTCCCTCTGTAATTTCATCCACTAAAAACACTGTAAGCAAATCTTAGAGAGACTGCCAAGAAAACTCAACATCACATTAAAATTAAAAATTAATTCTAACACTGCTGCTGCAAACACTCATGGAATAACTCTAGCTCTCACATGTAACACGTGTTAATACATAAAATACTGCAAACGGCAGGACAGAAGTCAAGTTGAACTGTTTTTAGGTTAATATATACATGTCATGGATTTTATATTCTGATGAGAACATTTTGTTTTGTTTCAGTTTGTTTCAGTAAATGGATCTTGTTCTGATCCAGTTTTGGATATGAGCTTAAACAAAGTCTATTATCTAATCAACATAAATAATGAGTAACTATTCTGATAATTGATTAGTTATATTAGTATTGATTTTTTTAAGCGAAAACAACAAAGGAAAAGTTGCTGCTTTCTCTGTTTTATATCATTGTGAATGGAGTATCTTTGGATTTTGGACTGTTAGTCAGATAACACATGACATGTGAAGACGTCATCTTGAATTCTGGGAGACGTTTTCACTGTTGTGTCAAAGTGTTGCACGGTGTACTCGGTTTTTTATATCTCGTGGGGTGTCTGCTATAAGATTTTATGGATGAAATCCTCCAGCATGACGCTTTACTTTGCATCGCTGTCAAACCTGACTGGCAGTGCAAATATTCACTGACCAGCATTCAAACTCATGCCCCAACACCTACACGCACACACAGACACAGAAGGTCCAGAGTCATAGGAGAGGCCACATACTTTCACACCCTCCTCATCTCGTCTTGTTACACATCTGGATCCTGTATTCTTTCACCCTGTATATCACTCTCCTTCTCCTTTCTTCCTCCCCCTCGTTCTCTCTGATCCTGCTCTCCTCCTCTCTGTAGTGGGGCTCTTCCGATCAAAGGCCCGATGGCTGATGGCATGCAGTGTGTTTAACAGGGAGGCTATCTGGATGCAGTGGGGGACCTCAGACTGCTTCTCTCTTCTCAGACAAACATTAAATTCTCCTTTCACTAGACTGAAAAGGGCTGGATCCGTTTGGGCTACTGGCGTTGCTACTGCTGACCGGTGACACACATTCAGGTTAGGGAGAGGAGGTCGGGAGACAAGATGGGGGCAGCATGGGCTGAGGTGAGGGGCACGGATGGGATCCAGTGGGGTTGGGGGGCAGGCTGGGAAGGCAGGCAGTATGGCAGCCCTGATTTATGTGCCCGCAGATATCAAAGGCCTCTGCACTTGGCTGTTTCCAAACCATTACAGAAGAACAATAAACTATGGACGCTCTTTGATCGCCATCTTTCGCGAATGGAAACGGGACAACAAATGCATGGCTGGTGGAATCGGGATGAGGTTGTGGAGGTTGGGGGCGGGAGGTGGGGATAGAAAGCAGTCAGGGCAAACAGGTCCCGATATTTGGAAAAGAGGCCACTTCAACACAAACCCCCCCCCCACCCTCCTCCTCCTCCTCTGCCTCTTCTGTTTCGCTGAGAGATGGGGGTAAAAACCAAAAACAGGAAATTCCACATTAACACAAAAAAGAGCCAACGTAAACAATCAGATGAATGACACTTGACCCGAGCTCCAGTGTGAGAGATGCCGAGGGCTCGCCTTATTCTTGGTTACATAAGCATCTCGTTACTGGGCACCCGCCTTACTGAGCTCCCCCCTCCTCCTTCTCTCTGCTAAATCTCGCCTCTCCATCCACCACTTACGAACACACATCCAGGAGGTCACAGGCGAAGGTACAGAGTCACTGACTGCAGCCTTTTAGTGAATGAAACAAACAATCACGAGCCACGGTGAGATCTCTTTTTTTTTTTTCTCCTTCTTCTTCTTCATCGTCTCACTAATCATTCCCTTCTCCTCTCTTCCCCCCCCTCCTTCTTTTTTCCTCCCTGTCTCTTTTTTGTGCTTTGACATCAATCAGACAGATGATGAGAGAGAGAGAGAGAGAGAGAGAGAGAGAGAGAGAGAGAGGGAGAGTCCCAATAGAGCATCCATGGGAGGCCACACAAGAAGGAGAGTTCAAAAGCAAAAAACTGAACCCTGACGCAAACACACACAAACAGACTTTGATATCCAAATATGTCTGTGCGTAACACAAACATTCCCGTACACACACACACACCACACACCACACACTACACAGCCTGTGTGTGTGTGTGTGTGTTTGGGGGGGGGGGTTATTATAGCAGGGTGAATGCCCAGTGATGGCAAACTTTACTATACGTGGAGGGAGAAGTAAAACAAAAGAGAGCAATGTGCATTGATGAAGACATCTCAGTCATTAAAGCTAATTTAACTGATTGGATCATTTGATGGAGGTGGGGAAGAAAATATGAAGAGCACTGACTTTACAAGCCACTCATTCAACATGTATTTATTTATTTGTTATTAGTTATTAATAAAGGGAAAGAACGTTGGAAAGAACGTACATTCATAGGAAAATTCTTACAGAAAGACAAGAATTAGGTTACTAATGATCTTATCGAACATTAGCATAGGAATTTTTTCACGGTCATTTTCCCATAAAAGCCACGCATCTTTTATTTTTGGTGTAATATATGTATAATACAGATATTGTAAAATGTATATGGTTAGTCTACATTTCTGAATGTGCTGTGTTTAGAGTTAAAACAAGCAGAACTAAAGTTGTTTGGACATTTTTACAACGCTAATCAAAGATAGCTCTCGCTAATTACCTGTTTAAAAAAAACAGGTGTGATTTTAAGACTTCGCGGCATTTTGAAACTGGTTTCCGGAACTCTCTGAACTTTAAAAAAAACAAACAAACAAAACATAATATTACAACATTATCTTACCTTGTGACCAACATTCTTATGTCTGGTAGGAAACCCTGTCCCCAAATGAACGACGAGTATCGACCAAATCACGAGCAGCGTGTGGAATCTCCACGCGACCCCCTGACGCATCTTCAAAGCTTTCCCGTGGAAAGGTTTGTGAAAAAAAAAAAAAAAAAAGAAGTTACTTCTTCTTCTTCTGGAGGTTTCTCTCAAACTATTCCTCTTAGGTTAGCTGGTAGAAGTGCAGAAGAAGAGGTCGCGTCCTGCTCGTCCTCCCTTTGACAGCAACTTTGCCTCAGGACAGATGAAGTTAGTCTGGAAGTGTCGCACTTTATGAAGATGCGCACCAGCGTCCGGAGGTATCCACTCGCGCGCTATCCATATCTGACACCAGCGCCTCGTGCAGCAACTGTCAGTCGGTATGGCGGGTCGGGCTTAACGCTTTTACTTCCCCATAAAACAAAAAAAAAAAAATCACAGTTTGAAGAGCACCAGAAAAGGAGTCAAATACCCCACGCAGAAGAATCTCCCCGTCCGCACCGGCGCTCGCTTTATTCGACTACTTTAAACTGTGAGTCATTCCGTCGTGGGTGGGTGGGTGTTTTCTTCCAATACATTGACATCTGGAGTTCATACCACGCTGTGCGTTTTTTGATATCTGTCTGATGCGTTAATCCATGATCCAGCCCGAAGAAGTTCATCCACCGGCTCGAGTGGATGCGTGTACGTATGTATGTGTGTGTGTGTGTGTGTGTGTGCTTGTGTGTGCACAGCCCAGCCAACCAGTTTCGGTAAACTTGCCTTTTACGCACGCATTCAGAGGGTTGATGCTGAAGGAGTTGGGGGTGGGAAGCTTATTGCTCACAGCTGTGTGGAGGGGAGGGGGGGGGGCGCGTTGGGCCACTGAGGTTCCTGATAAGGTACAAGGTTTAGTTTGCATAGAACCTACAACAGGCTGCACATGGAGGACATGAGGTGGACATTTACTCACTGAGAAGAAGTGAATTTAATCAATTACTCAGAGCTGAATACCACATTTTAAAGTGAAATAATTTCACCAATGCTTGGTGAAATTATTTCCCTTGTTCCTACAATCTCTTAAATCACATGTAATTTTCTTTAGGCTTGTTTTGCCTTTTTCTAAACTCTGGAAACAAGTCATTATCTCATCCTACTGGCATACCGGCTCCTAAAAATACCATTTTAAGACTGGAGTGAATGACTGGCCATAGTGGAATGCTGTGTAATGGCAGGATGTCAGTGACTTATCAGTCAAAAAGGCTTACAAACATGTTTGTCATGAGCTTTTAAGTTGTGACCACGGTCTGTGTGCGCCGGCTGTAAATAAACACAAACCCATTCCAGAACTTGATACGAAGAAAGTGATTTAATCAGCAGTTTCCAACAGCATGGTCAACAAACATCATGGCTTTACAAACTCCTCTAAGTGGTTTATCGTCAACCCAAATACAATCCAAGGGCGAAAGGAACCGATAAGCAACTTCCCAATGGTCACTGCAGGTCAGTCTGCAGGTATTTGTGGTTAAGTAGGCTGGAAAATGTCATATTACATCAAAGAGTTTTAAGCAACTGAAACATTTTTATAATCTCTCGACTTTAATTCCTCACTTTCAGTGAGGGAAACCTGGCTGCGAGAAACAGTCATGTTGCTGTTTGCAATTACATTTTTGCCTCCATAGACAGAAATGCAGAGACTTAACGTAGTGCACGGTGCTGCGGACAGCTTGAGAGGAAACTCTGACGAGAAGAAAATGTTTTATGTCAGGGCACATTTCTGCAGAAGAGTGCAATTCCAGATCATAGTCATGTGTTCCACCTTTAATATTGTATTTATTAAAAACAAATGCATCACAGAGTTGTTATTCAAGCCATTTTCTGTGAAAAGAAACTCCCAATAATATTGGAATGACTCATTCAAAGACAACGCTATTAATGTCTTATGGATGTATAGTTAAGAGATCCCAAAAAGTTGTCATGCTGTGCTAAAAAATGCCAAAAAAAAACATCAATGAAAGCATCTCTAAACTTGAGTTGAACTGAATCACTTTGATGAACATTTATAGGAATGGCCACGTCACCAGACAACGGCCAGCCTTCGACTGGCTACACTGGCGCTGCCTCCAATTCACATCAATTAAGTGACACAACATAAAACACACACAAACAGGATATTTGACAGTGGCATGTTTGCCCCGTTTGTGGGGCAACCTCACACAGAAAAATCTGACAACAACATTAAAACAAACGCTGGACACTGAAAGCAGACTAATATGGAATGTCATTCCAGAAGATGACCACAGATGATAAAACACATTTGAAGCATCACCAACAGAAATTTTGCAAATTTCAGTGACTACGTCATCTGTGCATTTACAATGCCTGTCAGTAGTGCTAGCACTGAAGTCGTGCAAGTAGTCAACTGAAATACACTGGGACACACTTGGAGCTGCCTTTCAGGTAACGGTTACATTTTCACAAACACAAAAGGTAGCTGAAAGATGACAGAGACATTTTAAATAAATAAAAAGAGGTCTGTATATCAGATGAGCTCGGGAGCGGCATCATCATATATACAGATCAAAGTTACAGCGCGTCATCATGTGTGGTGATCGGTGTCGACGCTGAATCACATGAAAGCACTTGTAGTGAGAACTACTTAGCAAAAAAAAGAAAAAAACAACAACACACATGTAGCTCATTAGCTTATAGAAATGTTAAAGACACTGGGCTCAAATTTTTGAGTGCAGGTGTAAACAGTAAATAAGGCTGAAAAATATTTCTAGAAAATAAGCAGTAAAAAATATTCCTTAGAAATATCCTCCCTGGGATTCTTTCCCTGTTAAACGTTTTCTTTTGGAACATCTGCTTTGCATTTTAAGAGAAAAGGTAGAAAACATTTCTATACATATATATCCTTTGGTTAGGGAAAGAACCCAATACTCTATACTCTTTATTCAAGTAAAAGTGATCAGGGAAAAAAGCCTTCAGATAAATACATGTGGAGTGCACATACTAATGTCACTCCTGTGAAATAATGTATCTCTTCTTGAGGTTTGGGATGCTACCCTAAGGCAGTAATACCAACTTTGGGATAAATAATATTTACATATAGAATTTTTCCTTTCGTGTTCATCATAGTAACAGCTATGATTAGATTTTTTTTCCCTCTTTTTTTCCCCAAGTGCACGAGCAGGAACTCATGGCAAAAAAAAAATAAACTGAACTTTGCTCCAGGTTGTTTGAACTACAAAGAAACTCCAAGTTATTATTGCACAAAAAAGACACACATTCAATGTGCACACAGGAATAAGACTTGACGTTACATCGATGCAGTCACAATAGGTTAGAACAAACTGAAAGGCCCTGAACGCAACACAACGTAAAACAACCGACACGCCGCAGTGGGTGAAATCATCTGCACAGGTAACAGACTGCACATTGACGAATGAATGATACTGGTGTACAGGTTTTAAAAACGGGGTGGACCTGTAAAGGACTTGGGCCCATGGGAGTCTGGTGTAAAGAGATGTGATAAAGTTGGGTAAGGAGACTGGCTCAAAGAAAACGAGGGGCACAAAAAGGGGATATTAGACAAGAAAAGGTAAAGTAAAGGAGGAGGAGAGATAGTGGCTCAGTCCTGAAGATGGCTCTCCTCGGCCATCCATCCAAGCGAAGGACGAGGCTTTTGACGTCTGGAGTACTTCAGACTCAGCAGGTCACCCACTTCATCGATGACATCCAAAACCTGACGAAAGAACAGGAAGAATGCTATTAATCTGTATCCAAAAACATATTAGTTACATCAATCAAAATTAAGTGAAGACAGCCAGACACACGAGCCAGATCATAAGAAAAAAAAAACCCTTAAGATTACACAGATAGCACGACTTGAAAGAGGATTGCTTTTGTAGGTGATAAATGGAGTGATACGGCTTAATCACACTTGGATTTTCAAGCACTGAACATGACAGAAGGCTCCCTGCATAAACCACAACTGAACAGAAACTCCTCCACTTCTTTCCACAAGAGACTGTATCAGCATTGCAACACTGCGGGGCACCTGGAAACAATTTACCTTCCTCCTGACCTTTTTTCTGATTCCATGGTTTGAGAAATAGCAACGGCTGGCTTTTCCAAAGACGGAAAAAGCGGCTCCTCGAAGTGCTCTACAAAGGCAGGCTGATGCCCTTTAAATGGACTATTACAAACGGTGTTGACATGCTCCTCAGTAAGACGAATGAAGTGTCTTTGGAGAGACAGAGCAGCTCAAATAAAAGTCTCTGTCTGAGCCACGCTATAATACTCGGAGACAGCTTGGCCTTCCAAGTTCCTTTATAATAAAGGATATATTGGGAGCCTTTATTATTCAAGAGGCACACTCACACTATTGAGTCTGTGGACACACACACACACAACAGCTAAAAAAAGAACTAGGATCCATGATCACCTCTGAGTCCAAACAAATTGATCATGTTGAGGATAAAATTAAGTCTTCAGTAATATAAGTCTGCCCTGTAACAAGATCTCTTGAACTGGATCCAGTGGTGAAGAACACACTGAGCAGAGATCCGATGTCTTTACCTTCATACCTTGGATGATAAGTCTGAGTGTTCAGGGAACTAGTTTTACTCATCTCCCTCAATACTGTTGCATCTAAGTGATGACAGCAGAGCGAAGGCTAATATATTGAGGGGCATACTTTTCCGTTTGTGCACGTTTTGCCAAAAAACCCAAATTTCCAAAAACCAAAGAGCATTTTAAAAGTGATTTTCATGGTTTGGTTCCTGCTGTACACGAAACCTGCATACACTATTTTAAAGTAGAGAGGGGAAGACATCTGAGAAAGTCTTCTGTCACAAGAAAGTGAAGAGAAAATGTAATGAAACAGCTGATTATGTCACCCATAATCAGCCACAGTACTTTATAGTTACTGAAAATAAGTCTGTAAATCTATGAGGATTTCTCTGCATCTACAGTCACCTGTTTTTAATATTTATGGATACATTATTTCATTCTGTGTTTTGGACAGTGATCGTTTGACTTACTTGGTCAAGCACCTCTCTGGTATGTGCAGCCGAAATGCAGAAACGTGCCCTCGACTCAGTGATGGGCGTCGCTGGGAAGCCGACGGCCACTATGCCGATATTTCTTTTTAACATCTCCCGACCGAATGCCCTGAAAAGCAATGACGACGTTAGACACAGGGCAACACTTGGCAAATTTAACTGATGATCTGATCTCTACACCACCGGCACCACATCTTAGATGATGTTCTCTTTAATGTGTGAAACTGAAATCATAAACAGCTTTCCGCACACCAAGTCAGAATCTATTTGGAGGAGGTACAACAGCGCGTCAGTCATTAAAATTAGAGCATGAGCCTTTGTGTCTTCCAAACGTGATATTATTCTTCCGATTAGCCATGCCAATCATCCTTGATGTTGTAAACATTGTTAATATCAAATAATATGAGGAGAATCACACACCCGATTTTGGCAGGCATATAGAGCATCATGGGTACTACAGGTGAGTCTTTGTTGCCGTAGATGATGAAGCCCATGTCGTTGAGTTTCCTGCGGAAGTAGGCGGTGTTCTCCGACAGCTGTCTGAGGCGATGAGCTCCTGGAAAGGGCAGAGAAGCAGAGAGACATTTCACCATGTGACCTGTTATTGCACATATTTCTGCACAAACGTACAGTTAAATTACTACGCCAACTTATATTGAAGTTCTTCGGCGGCTTACTTTATTGTGAGTGGAGCTCAACACCATGAGTAAAATACGCTTTCCAACTAATGCTGTGTTGCAATTAGAAAACCTTGATTAATGCGTCTCTTAGCTTCAGTAATGAGTCCACTTCTCCCCCACACAGGTGTTTTCACTTAATCTGCCTGATTGGACCTCCTCTCATCAGCTCCGTGTGCACTGCAGTCTGTTCTTGATCTCCTGCTGCACCTGTTACATGAAGCTTTGTGATCGCGTATGCAGAGGTCTAACAAACTAGGAAAGGTAAAAAACACCTGGGGGATGCACTATTTTTTATTATTACTGTTATTATTATTATGCTTGTACTTCCCAAGAAACTGGATTATCAGCTCTTGTTCGGAGGTTAAGTGAAGGAAACCGAAGAATCCAAATAGTAGTGGTGCAAAACTATGTGCTACTTATAAATTGCAGTAATCAATATTATTTGACAGCACAAGCTCAAATTAATTTGCTACAGCAACAAAACCATGTACACCAAACAAAAATAAATAGACTGAGTGTAACGCACATAACTAAACAGCATGTCTTTTATTATGCCTTACGCTTTATTTGGAGACAGCACTACACCGCTCGCCTTTGAAGACGACTGGGATTCTTTAAAGTCGAGGTCAAGGGGCTGAAACTAAGCAGGCATCAATCCTCGTGTGTCAGTCTGATGCACACTGCGGATTCACTCAATGTGTCCTCAGGCTGAGCCTCCAGAGATAGCATCTTAACCAAACAAATAACCATATGGCACAAAGCGCCAACAGCAACACACATCTGCCTGGCTGTGCTGGAAAACAGAACAGAAACAGCACGGCTTCAAAGCGCCCTGAGACACAACAAAGTCTGACATTATATTTATGCAGACATTTTTTTTCCCACAGTGAAGAAATCCAAAGCTATTCTCAGCAGCGAGTGATAAAAAAAAACACACACACAAAAACAGTAGAATATGACATTCAGACGTTTTGCTTTTCAAGCGCTATAGAAATGTTTTCATATTGAAGATGTTTGCCCGTCTTGTGCCCTTATTTCCCCATCCACATATTTGATTCATGCAAGCTTCAGACAACAAATGTCCATTCTGATGCAGGCCTATGCCAGGAACCATGAGCAGTCGTCCTGAGCAACAAACTGTTAGCAGGCAGCTCAACTGTCACTTCGACTTTGTGTCAGTGTCTGAACCTTCAAAGGCCTGATTTTCAAACAGTGACGGGGCTGCAACCAATCAGACTCATTCTAAGTCTCCTACAAGGATATGTAGTAAGGTCAGCCAGTCTGGCCTTCTCTTCTTGGGAATGCTTAAAGAGTCGATGACACAGTGCAAAAGTCATACTATAAAGGTTGCTCCAGGTGTTTATTCCCCATACTTAATGACTGAATGACTGGGGGGCAAAGTAACCTGATCTTATATCAGCATTTTAAGGGAGGCTGCATCAATCAAGCCCCATAAAGAGTAAAAGGGTGCCGCCCCCGCAAGAAAAACAAGACTTAGTGATGTGTTTGTGTGTGTAGGAGATGAGTCCAGCAGAGTTTGATCTGCACAGATCTCTAGTCCTAAGCACCATGCTGCTTTGTACCCAGCGTGAAGGCAAGGAAGCACACATACACAGAAAAGCACACATCTGAAAGCCATAAAGGGAGAGGGGTAGAAGTGTCAGCATACCACCACTTTAAGACCTTCCATTAGCCTGGGTTGAATTGGACGGAGGATGGCAACTGTCCACCCATCGGCTGTGAATTAAAAATGCACATCTCGAAAGATAAAAACAGGAAGAAGCTGCCTTCAAATCGAACCACGCAGAGGACACATTCACTGCTGCAGGTTTTATGTTTTAGGCCAAATAATACAGTTTGACTCTGGTGCCTCTATTACCCACTGTCCCTCATCTTGAAAAATAAGATCACATGACATTCTAAAGCAGGAATTGACCACTGAGATTTGCATCCAATTTCGAAGTAAAAGTGTGAATGGAAATGTATGAAGAGCATGAACCTGTGTGGCATTTACATTCGATCTAGTCTGGGTTTATGTATGCATACAGTTTGCTAAGGCTATCCAACATACCTTTATTTATAAATAAATAATTGCCTGTTAGCCATAGATATCAATCTTTTTCAAAAACAAGTTCCTGTCAGCCAACACGTTTCTGATCAGGCACAGACGTCAGGGTTTGCAGGAAAGAATCAAGTCTGAGCAACAGGTTTAGACTGCCATCTCGTGGCCATTCATGGGAGGTCATTCAAAACACAACCAGCATTGTGACAGTCCAATGTCAAATCAGACTGACCAAACATGAGTGACCCAGAAATTGTGGACATTTCAGAACTGCTGTAACTGCAAGTGAAAAAAAAGAAGGACCTCTTCAGTGCAGCATGCAGTAAACACACATCATTAGCTTCAATTTGGTTTGTGCTAGCCAAATATAAATTTTACATTTCTACGTGCTCAACCGATCATGGCAGATGGCCGCCCACCGGTGAGAAGTTTTTCCTTGTGCTTGCTCCTGGTGGGATTGTTAGGTCTCTGTAGATAACAGTATACAGAGTGAGGTCTAGACCTGCTCTATATGGATATAGTGTATGAGATAACTTTTGTAATGATTTGGTGCAATATGAATAAAGTTGTCCACAGAAAAAGTAATTCTGTAAATGGTAACCATTGTAAAAGATGACAGTGTCCCGCTATCTTTGAAACCATGTAGATCGTGATTCAAGCTGCCCTCTCTTCCCATTACACCTACCCTGTGTGGTCCCATCTTCTCCCATGATGATCCTCATAGCCGTGATTATCTGCTGGGCCACAGGAGGGGACATGGAGGTGGCGTACAGGGCACTGTGAGAGTGGCATCGCAGGTAGTCGATCAGCTCCTGATGGGAGGAGTTACATTGCGGTTAATAACAACACAGGCACAACATACATAACATTTCACAACATAAAAAGACAGTTCCAAATCAAAGGTTTAAACTCTGACATATTTTTGTCATGTTATTTACATAGAAACTGAGACAGGTGGCTAAAGTTTTAGACTCTAGGCCAATAATGAATTTGGATTATTTCTGGTTATAAAACTATATTTTGATGCAGTTTTCCGTCTAGTAGAATACAAAAAATCACTGAAAAATAATGCACCATCTGGTCATTTTGGGTATCATACCTGACTGACACTTCTGATATTAAGGCCAAATAACAGGCAAACTGAAGGAGCCCTACTGTAACTGAAATGGAAGCTTGCAATAAATCAATTTTCCCTGAAAATAATGTTTCAAGTTGCCAGCTACTGCAATCAGTGAGCTTCATTACTTCCCTTCATATCCCACTGTCTGACCTCACAGCCTCAGTTTTACTTGTGGAAGAGTTCACCCACCTTTTTGCCTCCAATGTATCCTCCGGCACCATTGAAGCTCTTGGTGAAAGTTCCCATCATTATGTCGACATCTTTGGGATCCAAGCCAAAGTAGTCCACCACTCCTCTGCCATTCGGGCCCAGAGCTCCAATACTGTGGGCCTCATCCAGGTACAGATACGCCTTGTAACGCTTCTTCAGAGCGATGACTTCAGGCAGACGCACAATGGATCCCTCCATGCTACAGGACATGTAAGAACATGTATTAATTCAGACTACTCCCACAACTTCTTTATATTATTGACATGCTTAAACCTCCTTTTCTGTTGTTGTGGGTGCAGGTGTTCCACACACGTCTGTGCAGGCACTGTCTATTGTAGCAGCTGAAACATTTACTTTAAAAATCCCAGTGGAAATGAAACTCCATTAACATTGCATTAGTAAAGGACACTGAGCATGTCTGGCAGTTTCTCTGATAACTATATTGATCAACAGGATTGATAAACATAAAGTCTAAAAAAAAAGAGAGAGAGAGAATGGGCACTCTTCTAAATTGACGATATTTTATGTGTTCTTGTCATGGCTTAGAAACTTTGGAATTGGTATTCACACTTTGTCCCAGCATTAAACTGTAATCAGCTGACATATTGCTTCACTTATCTTATAGGACATGATCATATCATAAAACCATCCTTTAGGAGCTCAGCAGGCTCACTAAATCTATACCTACGCATTGTGACACCATAATGTCTGTCTGTCTGCACAGTTCAGTGAGTAAGTAACAGTTCTACTACAGGTATGCATCAAAGACATCAATTGATACCACCGAAGAATATATCTAAATACTTTATCAGTGTATGTTTGAAAGTGCCTGTTCTCAAATGTACAAATAAAGTGACGGAAGCACTACAAGACAAGCTAAATCAAGATTAATAAGTCCTCACCCTGAAAACTGTGGGTGTCATGTAATTGGCAGCAAACAGACTGTAATGTGATACTGCAGTGGTATAAAAAAAGCTTCCAGTGAAAAGATAAAACAGAACAAACAGAAACTTAATTAACTCAGTTTGCTTCATTATCTAGCTCAGGCAATTTTAAAGCCTGTGTGTTTGTGTGTGTATGTGTACTGTATGTGTTCATGTGCGCGAGAGTAAGATTACTGTGCATACCTGTAAATTCCCTCCACCAGAATGAGGATTTTCTTCCAGGGTCGGTGAGTTCTCGGCTGACCGTGCACGATAGCGTCTCTCAGCAGCTTCTCCAGGCTTTGCATGTCTACAATACAGGAAGGAAAGACGTGTTAGTGAGTGGACAGGTTTTATTCCCCGAAAATAATACGAGAGGTTTCTTTAATTCATGGATCAGTGTCAATATTTTATGCTTGCAACCCTTTGAATTACTGGGAGCGTTTTCTCAGCAGTCAGGCTGCCTGGTTCCTGGTTGAGCTTGGATAACTGTAAGTCAAGATCTCTGATGACAGAGTGTGTACATGTATCTGTGTGTGTTCATCCTGAACAACAACAACAAAAAAAAGTTATATTCATGTGGTAGAAGTCATGTGTTGACAGATCTAATGAATGCACAATGCTGCCTAACTGTTCTCGAGTAAGCTCATTATCATAGGTCACCCACTGTTGTGTTTGAAGACCCGAATTGTGGAGCCAGACAGGCGGGCACCCAGCACCAGTGAGGCGTGATTCAGCTCATCACTCAGGATAAGACAACCCTAAAACCGTAAGAAAAGAGAAGGAGAGAAAAAAATAATTGTTTTGTAGCTCAGTTTCTACATGAGAAGAGCATTAATCCATAATTAGTCAGAAAAGAGAAACACTATTAAACCCTCTTGAGAACTTTGCTAACATAATTATAATGCACCAGGAAATCACTTGCTGGAGTTTTATAGTGTTGAGCAATGATTTTATATCCCGGACTGATTATTTCTCTTTGATGAAACTTTAATACTCTGTTGCCTTGAAAACTTGTGCTAACACAATCACATCTACTCTGTTCTTTTTTGTCTGGCTAATAATGTTTACTACTTCATAATTATTACTTTGAATAAACTGGGAGATGATGATCCCAAATAAGTGAGTGGTTGTTTTCTGTTAAATTGAACATAGATCCAGGACCCCACGTGAAGTGTGACTTGTGTTATTACAAGCCATAATAACTAAACTCAGAGTATAAACAAAGAGTCGATGATATGCACATGCACTGAGTACTGCTGACATCTTATCCACATCATAAGGTCAACACATCCAAACATGTCACACCATTTCCTCTGGTCAATGAATAAATGGGCTTGTTACATAACACACAATCATGTCATGACATAAGGATGTGTGTTAGCAGAAAAGTGACAAGCGTAGTTAAGAATTTATGAAACCCTTGTGACAAGTGCAGTGACTCAAATCTTTACTATCTTGCTCGAAGTTTGGCCCTACTGCTTTGACTGCACATCTGTTTTTCACTCGTGTGGTCGTCAGGAAACATGTTCTTTCACTCACATGGTACACACGCCTTTCAGATCAGTTTTCTACTTCCTGTTCAAGCGACATTGGCAGGGGAAGAAAAGAGCAAGTGAGGACGCAAGTAATGTGATTTGTTGGGGTTAGAACAACAGCGGCCAGGAGAAATCTCAGTCTCCAAATGGCTTGCACTCAAAATGTTTTGAAAGCTTTGCCTGGAAACTTGCATGTTGTTGAACAGTGTGAACTCTCCACTCTCTCTCTCTCTCTCTGCTTGTTTTCACTTTTCACAGGAAACTACACTTTCCCTTAACAGTAAAAGTGTTAGTCGCACTAGCATACCCATTCAATTACAATATATGTACATGAGCCAATGTAACTATAATAAAACAAGACGTAAAAAAAAAATAAAAGTAATCAAATCAAGAGGAGAAGGATGTTCTTGAGAGAACAAAAACAAGTAAAGGAAGTGAATAAAATTCCACACCTTCCCTGTGAGAGCAGGAATGTTCATGGAATTGGTTGCGAAGCCCATGCCAAAAGTCATAGCTGACTCAACGCCCAGGAACCTGGCAACCAACGTCTCCAGCTCCCCATGGATGTCCAAGTTGCCTGGAAATTACATAAACTCAGTTTAACTACAGCTTCCATTAATTGTGTTGTACATGCTGAATTGTCTATTGGAACAGACAGGTTTTCTCGAGTGGTGCTGTAGGGAGTGGATCCCTGTTTTGTTTATCTTGTGTAAGAAGATGCACAAGGACACACGCAAGCATTCAGGTGACACGACCGACCTACAGCAGGAGTAGGATTAAGTGGCATATAGCAGTGTAGCAGTGAAGGAGAAACTACAGTGGCCGTAAAAAATGTGAAAAACATCAAAAGGCCTTTTCTAGAGCCGGTGCTTAGTTTGTCGATTCTGGGCTACTGTGCAAACATGGTGGTTCAATATGGTGGACTCTATAGGAGAGGACCTGGGGTGTCTCTGGAGATGTAAAAGGCTCATTCTAACATAACAAAAACATAACAATACTCATTTTCAGGTGATTATACACTAAATGAAAATAGTTGCATATTATATTCAATTACTGCCATATCCCGGATATAGAGCTGTCTAAATCTGACACACTAAACCTGGAAAAAAAAAAAAAACACTTTGCAAGAGTGACGAGGAGAAGTGTAACTATTGACCAACCGTCCAGGTCAGAAGGAGACCGGAGCACGTTAGCTGCTGAGCTGAAAAGAACTCGAACTTCAAAGCTTTCACTATGCATCACTACACTTCACACCCTTTCAACCCATTCGAAACCACTTAATCCTGTGGCTTCTGTTGTTTGCTGAAAGAGCAACAAACGAGAAAGGGAGCAGCCGTAAAAAAAAAAAGAAAAAAAAAAAGCACCAGCTCAGGTTTAATAAGAGTTTGTTTGATCACATACTCCATTCAAGTGAGCGGTGTTGGATGTTGACGAATCGCAAAACGTTTTCACTCTTACCCATCTCACAGCGAGTGCTGCTCACACCAACTCCGTACTTTTGTGTGGTGGCAACATCAGCAATGTTACACGCCCCAGTGTTCTCAGCAAAGCCGAGGTAGTTGTATGAGCCTATGTTGATGATGCCCTTCATCACTTTGCCTGTGTACCTGTAGAGGGACAGAGAATGTCAGAGACAGTGACAATGGTACCCTGATTGTAGGTTAATAAAAATAATTAGCTTTGGTCTTCCCTGGTTGCCTAGCAACCGTTTCCTCAACGCTAACCATGGACTACCAAGTTGCACCGATGCACTGTGGTAATAGAAATAGTTTAGGGGGGAAATAATAATGATAATAAAATACCATATGTATTTGTAGACTTTGTGGGGTTGTGTTTTGTCTATTTGTCTGTTCTGGTGTTATGTGACAGATACTAGTGCTTTCAACATAACCATCTGAGTCAGTCTGGCTTACGTCACTCTATATTTCCCAAAATACAAAGGTCAGTCCTTAAAGTGCAAATCAATGAACTTCCTGTTGACCTAAGTCACAGAAACACATGCCTTTTGGGGGAGTAGTGACCTTCATTCAGTGCCTTGGTTCTAAATTAACCCTGTGTACACGAAACAGGACAACACAACCACATCACAATGCAGTAATTTACTTGAAGGTCCAGTTGTAGTCGAAGGTAAGTCTCTCCCCCAGGTCCATTGTAGCACCAGGGGGGCAACAGACGGGTATGTTCCAGGTGTCTCGAATCCTTATGTACAAGTTCCTGTTATAAAAGTTCTCAAAGTCCTGATACAGGGGGACAAAATCCTGGAAGGGAAATGGGAAAGTGTTGATGTGGCAGACAAGGGAAAGAGTCATGACAGACTTGCAACACAAGTTTTTCAAAGAATTGGTATGACTGAAGCAATGGCTTAAACTAAATGAGCCTTTTCATTCAAAAGAGTCTGATGTAAATACTACATTACCTTCTGCTCCTCTCTTTCCTGAGCCATGTTGCACTTCTCGATGTTCCAGTTGCGAAGGAAGTCTCGGAAGTAGCCGAAGATGGTGAGGATGCCATAACTCATGTAGGTGAACACAGCCACCAGTAGAGGAGTCTCCTCAAATGATTCCAAAAACGGCTTCTTGTACAGGGAGGAGTTGTGTGTACCATTTTGGTTCTGGGGGTGGGGGGGTAAAAGTAAAAGTATGTCTAATTAGAAATCTCTACAGCTACAGTTAATTGAAATAAAATAAACATTTGCACAGCTTTCATCAGCCTAAAACAAATCGAAGCCCAAGGCACAGATGCAGATGTCTGAAGCACACCACTTTCTCGAAAAACAAACAATCCAGCTGGTGGTTTCTCTGTTAAAATGTACACTCATCAAGTGTACCACACTAGAAAGCAGACCAGTCCAATCCAATACGAGCTGGGCACACACTCAACCACAGCGGGGCTCATTTGTTAAAATGGAGTTTTTCTTGGAAAGAGAGTTAGAGGCACAATAAAGCACAATAAGCACGTTAATTCATGGAGACCTAACCAATGCCCCGGCCCCCATGGGCCAGTGGGCAGTAAAATGGCCGTCAATCCAGGGTTCTACTTGGGTTTTATGAATAGCAATATTGATCTTGGATTATGGGGCCATATAAATGTGGCTGCTAACTGGAGAAGCTCCACAAAAACTAAAAAAGTCTTTATTTAAAACATCATCTCAAGCTGGACTGTGGACCAGCTGTCCTCAAAACTAACATTAAACAAATGAGGACGGTCACTCATTACAGACCAGGCCTGCAGCTTAGCAACCATAGCTCATGTGACCAGTCATGCTTCTCCAAGAAATACCTCTGAGCTAGGGAACAGGCACTGTGCGTGCGTGTGTGTGCGTGTGTGTGTGCAGCCAGTGAAACAGGTCCCTTTCTCTAAAAGTTCAAAATATGCATTGAAAAGACCAGCAGACCCCGAAACTGTGGTTTGTGAACGGTCTCAAACTGTGAACACAAACACACAATCACATCCCAACACACCGCTCAAAGAGATGCCAGCCACGGGTGCTAAATACAGTTTGAATGATGTTATATTGGTTTAATCTGTTATACCCTGTGGACAAACGGGAGCTCTGAAGAGGTAAGACCTGTGCCATTCATTTATAGCCTGACAACACAGCAAGAAGAACATCCAGCCAACAAACTCTGTGGAAATCTTTGACATGTTCCCTCTGCAACTTTAGAGATGATTGTGTTACATTATAGACCTAAGAAAAGCTTGCACATGACGTGTGTTAAACATCCGGCTTAAAACAGAGAGGCTTAATTAAGTAAGTCCTCTCCCTGCTAACTGCCCATTCAATTCACTGCTCCTTTTTCTGAGCTGTTTCTGACGAGACCATCCCAGCTGTAATCTATTAGTGTTCCAAAACAAGACAAACACGGGAAAAAAAGGAAATGAATAGCGCATTATTTTGTTAAATCAAACTACTCTTCTCCATTGTTTACTTATGGGTCGCACCCTTTGGAAACGTTGACGGTTAGGCTTTGAATTTACCTTCTCCCTGGGGGTGTTGACACTTGCGTGTTTGTTTGTTTGTAATGCAGTTATTGACACTCCATTACAAAGACAAGACATGACAATTCACTCCCATCTGCTCATGAAAATCCAGCTTTTTCCTGTATTCTCCATGCTCCATGGTGGCTAACTTGATTAGGAAAGATCAGGAAATAGTTGGTTAGACGTTCTTCTTGCCGTGGGTTAGTTGTTGTGTTGTCGGGCTATAAACGATAGACTCAGAACAATTAAGAATTTTGAAAAGCCATGTAATTAGAAATGAAGTATTAGAAATTAAATTCTGGCTATCAACTAAAGACATCCTGCTTGAAATATGTCAAATTGTAACAAACTGCTAGGCATAGACAATTGTGTACATATGCTAAACGTGTTACACAAAGCAAGTTAGCTTTGGGAAATTAGCTGTATTGTTGACAGTACGCTGTTTACTTGTGAGGTGATGCAAGGCTTACGACTTTTCATGCGGCTTCATTCAAACCACTCCACTCCGCACAGCTGTGTTTGTTTATGGCCGTCCATTATTGAACGATTAACGGTTGGGCCTCGGAGGAGTGACGCTCTCCCTGGGGCACAGATACTTGCATGTTTGTTTGTTTGTTTGTTAGTTATGCAGTTATTGACTCTTCCACTCCAGCTGAAACCTGTTTGTGAGTACATTCATCCCTTTCTTATAGTCTCTATATAGGATTCGTGGCTAGCTCGATAAAGGAAAGATAAATTACTTAATCATAAATGACTTACTGCTCTGGAAAATATATATATATATATATTAATATTATATAATATAATATATATATATTATATATATAATATAATATATATATATAGCTGTTTACATCTGTACAATATATTTTATTTTATCGTATTTACTATTGCTTTTTGATATTTTATTATGTATAGTTTGCTTTATAGTATATTTTTATTTTTTGTTGTCACTTGTCACTTTGTGTAATGCTGCTGCTGCACTATAATTTCCCAGCTTGGGATAAATAAAGTATATCTATCTATCTATCTATCTATCTATCTATCTATCTATCTATCTATCTATCTAAAATGGTATAAATTAGTTTGGTTAGGAGTTAACAGACAGTTGACAAGATACACACTGTTTCACAGCACCGAATAATCGACAATGGCCTGAAAACTCACTTATGTTTACTGGGAAGAAGACAAATGTGTGATAGCGTTATCGGCGGTGACATGTCATGCAGCTCTGCCTCGGCCTCAGACAGGATGGAGACATTACATGCATGCAGATGGAAGTGGTATGACAGCCATAGCATCTGGATGTAATTGCGTGAACCCGCAGCATGCTGAAATCAGCAGCTCCATGCCGTCTTCAATCTCCAGTCTGATGCTCTCAGACACGATGGGGCATTTCTTTCAAGTACACATGGTGTGTGTGTGTGTGTGTGACTCTACACTTCTTTTCTGTGTTGAAACTGTTGTGTGTACCCCACCTCCACACAAACACGGATGAACTCGGGGTTTGCTTTTTTTTTTTTTTTTGGGAGGGATTTTCTTTCCACCCTAAGACGGACCACACCCTTCAGAGTCTGGAGACATTCCTATCCCGCTAAAGTGTCATGTGGAAGCAGGCCTGTCCTCTCTCTCTCTCTCTGTGTCTCTCTCTGTCTCTCAGGGGTGGACAGATAGCGAGCTTCTCTGATAATAACACAACAGGCCCTCTTGATCTTCTTCTTCTTGTTCTCCATACTGGAGTCAGAGTAAACAGAGACCGGTCAATCACACACACACACACACACACTGGAGCACAGACAGAAACAACAGGGTGTACGGTTACACAAAAAGAGTCACCTCAACAATCCTCCCTGATCAGGTGGCATCGACCACAACACCGAGAAGTTTAAAACAAACCGCGAGTGTCTCTTTAAAACAGTGTCAGAGTATTTCCAAAAGACACGTGACCGGGAATTAATAATGAGAAATTAAATACGTATGTAGCGACTGACGACAGCTAGCCCGCGGTGTGTAGCATCGAGGGGGGAAAAAGCCGCCAGGCTGGGAAATAACATGAGCTGAGCTAACTTAGTGTTATATAAGCCCAACTAGCATTAGCTAATGACAGCAGAGTTAACGGTGAGGTGATGTCAGGCGCCCGTTATAGAGCGACCGCGAACAAAACTCCCAACACCCAGAAATAACGGTCGCAAAATAAACACGGCAAACAAAGAAATAAATACAAAAATGAGCTAATATTTTTGTCTTAATTTAAACCATCCTCCTCCACTCGGCGCTTCTTGTTTATAACGGTCCGCTATCTAACGGTTTGACGGCGGGGCCTTGACGTTACCTTCTCCCGGGGGCGGCTGTAATTCTGTGGCAGTTGAAGCGAGCAGTGGTTCTTCACGAAGCCATTTTTACTCGATTTCCGCCCGTTTGAGGTCCGGTGACAGGCGTCTCCGTTTAGCAGCTTGTTCGTGGAGCTTTCCGTCATCTTTATTGGCCGACTTGCGACTGGAAGTTGCACGACTGGAAGTTGCCCAACTTGTGAAACGTTTAGCGTGAAGTCACGTATTTGGAGGGGGGGACATAAAACAAATCCAACGCCCACTCTGCGCTGTGAACGCACCAGCCTGCAGGAAAGCCACGCCCTCGAGTCTTTTCATTGGCCGACGCTGCTACTCCAGTACAAAGATCGTGTATGAACAAAACAAGTCATCACTCTAACCAGGGCTGTAGATAACATTGATTAATACGAGCGTGCCCTGGTTTAGCCTCTTGTGGGGAGTAAGAAGATGAAGGACTCAGGTATTTCCCAATAGTTCCCAATTTAGGAAAACTTGCAGAAATTATATATTATATAAAATAATATTTCATCTTACATGATACGTTCTGTGGGCTCTGTGTGACAAATTATTCTAACAATTAACTTCTACTAATCAAAACCATCAAAACCATTAAAAAAAAAAGTTCAAAGATCTTTCTGGTGGCAGGTCACAGTTTTCAAAATTGTCTTTCTAATGGTGCATTTGGGGAATCTGAGTATTTACAGTGATTCTACTACTCACAAATTATATTATAGATATTGTTTGAAATATATTGTTTCATTCTTTGTGCATCTTACATTACAAAACATGAATGTATAAACGTATTTTCTGATAAATCTTTTATTATTATTATGTTTCTAAACATTCAAACACATTATTGGTGTCCATCTTAACAGCAGAATCTGAGCATGTAGTCATGTTAAGATGTAATATTGATTTAAAACATGAGCTGTGTTTGTAGACAGTGTTTGCATTCATGTTGAACAGTGAGTGAGTGCTCCTGTTCTACTTTCAGTCTTTGCTAGGCGTCACCCTCTCTTCAGCGTGGGACGTCCTGCAGCCCGGTCCATGGAAATAACTCATAATTTGCTCAGTCGTGGACTGAATACCCTTTTCCAGTGACGTAATTTGTCACCTCGTCCTGGAGGATGTAAAACAAGGGTCGAGGCCATCTCCAAGATGATTACCAGAGGGGGGAAAAAAGGAATGGCTGAATACACTGAACGGACTTCACTCACTTCAGATGGTCAAAAGTCAACAGTTAAGGAAAGCATGGCTGTTTGGCTATAAAATATTTCAGTGGATTATGTGTGTGTGATAATAAAAGCTGTCCTTTTATTGAAAACTGCACCATCAAGACTCTCAAATGTAGTTTTATAAATATCAGAACACTGAAAGCCTGACTGCTTTATGTGAAACATGGCTATTACAAAATGTTTTCTAATTATTAAATAAAGCATTCCTCATCTGACTACATATAATCTCTTGCTTGGGTCACTAAACAGGGTGGGGGAGTTGCTTAAATCTATTTTCAGCCTCCAGACAGGATATTAAGTTGAATTCATTTGATACGCTATGATTAAAACTATCTCGATCAACTATAAATTGCTTTTATACAGGGAAATTAATTCCACCTTGTACACTGTGAATCAATAAAGTAATCTGATCAGATTATGTTTATTGCACAGTGAAGTTATGGGAATGGATGCAGACACCATAAATGTAGTTCCACGGAAATCTTTCAGTGCAAATAAACTGCATCATTTACAGCTGGTCAAATCAAATAAGACAGGATGGAGCATTGTAGCAGACACACCTGCAGTCCAGCAACATTACTCTTTCTCTTTTTCATTGATTATTATTGTTATGATTTTTAATGATGAACAATCTTCTTCCTATACTGATTAAGTTCTTCCATGTCAGTGACACCATTTTACTGAATCAGAGTATCAGAATACTTTTATCATTACCTTCTAAACTTAAAGTTCATGGAGTAGCATGAAACACCCCTTCCCCCTTAAAAGGTCACCCATGGGTGCCATAAAGATGCTATGAAGAAAGTGACCAGCTAACATAGTATAAAAGAGTACTGAAGGAATACACTGTGGCAGTCAAACTTATACTCCACTTGTGTTTATGCAGGTGAGGAGGAGGCCAGCAGAAAGGCTTCATTGCCCTCTTGTGGTGAAAGGTGTGACATTCATCCAGCTCTATCAGTCTACCTTACAACAAGCCTTCTATGAAGCTCAACATGTATACTGTATGTGAGGATGTCTGTCATATGTGGCACATGGTAGTAGATAAGAGAAAGATTTGTGTGCAGCTATAAGGAAGTTTCTATCTTAACTCTGCGCTGTACCTGAGGAGCTGGAACTTGATGGCCTGTTTCTTCACTGTGACAGGCCTGGTGGGGTTGGGAGGCACCTCAGAAACCTCCACAGTGGGCGGATTCTGGGAGGGAAGGAACAGACAGTAAGGTTAGTCACAGAACAGGAACATCTTTAGATCAGTTTAACTTTAATAGTGTATGGCAACTTAATAGAACGCCTTCAACGATTGTTCAGCTTACCAGATAAGGTCTGAATCTTTTGCCCAATGATTCAAGCTGAGTATCACTGGGTCTCTTAGTGTTTTGTGAGCTCACAAGAGACGGACTCTTATGAGCGAGATGCCTGTGGAAGAGGTGGAGCAGGAGTCTTTACTCTCCTGAGTTGTGGTGACTGCGGACACTCCAGGCAATTTGTTTGTCACAGCCATTGGTTCCTGTACAGAACAAGAAAATATTTTTGTATAGTAACAATTTTAGTAAGAGTTTGCTTGATGGATTCATGGATTACCACAAGTACTAAGCATGTTAAATGAAGAAGAAACAAATATATAAATAGCTAACTGACTGCTGGCTGTAGCTTCATATTAACTCTTTCAATCTTAAATAAGCAGAAGCCTCACATCAGAAACAATTGAAACTAATTTATTTTCTCATCAACGATGCATGGAAGGGGTTGGCATACCTTGTCAGTTCTGAACTTTTTAGGTGCCATGTCAGACTCAAACCAGACTTTCCTCTTGGCTGGCTGACTTGTGCTGACCGGTGGTCTGTGAGCCTGCAGAACATCAGTAAGATTGCTCAGTGTGGGCTTTGGTGTAGGTAAAGCCCTTTTCTTGTCCGTAGTCCCATTGAGCCTCTTTTGATACGAGGCAGATATGGTCATATGAGAGCACTCTGCCAGACTGTAGCAGCACAAAATAAAAATATGATCCACAATGTCACAAAACACTGCTCAATTTCTACAGAATTTAAAAAAGGGCAGGAGGTCAGAGGTCAGGTCTATGACATTTTTAGACATTTCCCTGTTGATGAGGATGCCAATCTGCCACGTGGTGCTCAGTCCTCTGAAACAGACAGAAATATAGAGCAATGAGATGACAAAGTACAAGACATCTAACCACCAAATTAACAAGCAAGTTTATCAAACTTTTGACTGTAAATATATAGCATCAATTAGCAGATAGAAAGGGTAATGGATTAGATATAAATAATATTCATTTAAGGGCTAAGTGTCTTTACTTGTCATTTCCCTTTGTGGGCCCAGTGGTGGACTGTGAGTTCATGTGGGCCAGGGAAATTCTTCCACAAGGTGTCGTAGTTTGGACTCCCCCAGGCCAACCCTGATGAAGTGAACAAAACACAGTTTTCAGAAAAAAGAAACTACTACAATCTTCCATTTCAAAATGATTGAAAAAGAACATTCAAGAATTCATGTTGGGTACAAAAGCACAAAGGCAGAGGATAAAGGTTTTATCAGGAGGCTATATGTATAAAACAGAAAAATAATGTGTGTGTGTAATTAAATATGAAAAAGATGTCACATCTGCCTCACTTCATTTTTATGAGCAGACAGAGGGTTGTTGATTATTTGACAAACTGCAGAGGTTATTTCAAACTAACCTCATATTGATCAGTAACAATAAATAAAATACAAGAATAATGTTCAGTGCTGTTGCTAAAGCAGCCGTCTGTCAGCTGCCCACCCTTTCTTAGATTTTTTTCTGCAGTAAAATAGATGAGATGCTCCAGCTTTTTCTGCAAAGATCATACAATATTTATATACTGAGTCCCTGCTAGTCTCCCTTTTTACTTATTCTGAGACTATGTCTCCTGAGACACAGATGCAGAAACCCGTTTCATCAAGACATGATTACTGTGATCAGTCCTGCTACGTGCCTGTACAAAAAGTCTTGTCAGATGGTTCAGAATACCTAACTAAACTTAGAAAATCTGAGCACATTACACCAGTTTTAAACTCACTTCATTGGCTTCCTATCCATGTTTAAATTGTAAATGGTCTGGCCTGTCTGATCTCATTATACCTTCTATCTCTCTAAGCTCTCAGATACAGTCTGTCTGTCCTCGAGCTCATCAGGCCACAGGCCTTTTTCTATTGTGCCTCCCTCTCTCAGGATTATTATTCCTGTTACTATCAGAAAGTCTGTTGAGGGCCTTTAACATTCACATTTTTTACCTTAGCTTTCATGTAGTGCTCATCGTTCAATACCTCAGGCCTTGTACCTGTTACCATAATCCTTCTAGCAGGTTGGTGTCCGTGTCAATGAATCTATTTACTTTACTACTCATGTACTTATGTGTTTGTCTTGCTGACGAGGAATCAACAAACTGTAAAGACTTTGAAAACCAAGTTGTCTAACCTTCTGTTGATTTGGGATCATCATCCCCCAGGACAGTCACCCCCCTCCTCTTCTCTCTCTAGTTTGCATGCAAACACGTTCGTCTCTCTTCCTCTATTTGTTCATCTCTCTCCTATCATTATGAATGCTGCGCTGCCTCTTCTGTGTTTCTGTAGTCTGTCCTCAGTGGTGTACAGTGCCTGGAGACGTTATATTCTTAATTTATGCCACTTTTCTTTTTCTTTTTTTTTTTTAAAGAGGCCCTTCCAGCATAGGATAAATGCTCTGGGTTATAAACATTGACATGTAAGACTACTCTTGCATATTTATCTCACTAAAAAAATGGGCCAGTAGTATTTTCACAGTGTCACTTAACTTCTGCTACTTGACTTCAGGGAGTAAAGATCATTATGAAATCAATATGAGCACCAGAAGAGCTGCAGACTTTGCACTAAATACTGGCTCACAGACAGGTGAGACAACTACATAATTATATATTTCATCCACTCAGCAAGATGAAACAACTGTGTCATGCCTTCATCATCCTTGGAAAAAGAAAATTCAGCTCGCAAAACACTTCTGAATGACGCTCATCAGACGGGATTTACCCAATGCAGACTTGAAAGACTTGAGACTGAGACTAATAACTTGACTAATTTCTATTTTATTAACGTCTGTCAGCCGTCGATCACACGCGCTCCTACAAGGTGATTTTGTCTATCTGGGAGGAGATGTCAGCCGAACATTTTGTAATGAAATTTGACTGTATATAAACCCTGCAATACACTTACTGAGAAGGCCAAAGAGATTTAGTGAATATTAGCTATATACTCTCTGGTCTTGGTCTTGACTCAGTCTCAATACTCTCTGGTCTTGGTCTTTACTTGGTCCCGGTTTAGGTGGTCTTGACTGCAACACTCTGGTGTGAGAGACTGCAACAACAATAGGAGAGTTTCCTGGAGTCACAGCCATGATTTTGTACTGGACCTCCTGTTCTTCTTCCTGTTCTCTTCCTGTTTGTTGAACATGGTCTGGTTAAACATGCCTGTCAGCACGGCCCCTGTTATGTTTTGTGTGTTTTATGTTATTTAACACTCCACCTGTAAGGCATAATTACTATGCCTGCTCCCTTCCTCTGCTGTTTGCATGTGTTTGCTGGAGTGTTGGGTTTACTTCATGCAGAGAAAGTGCACATGTTTTGCAAGTTACATCAACTCTCCAGCTGCATAAACCTACTCCTACTTCCAACCTCCTAGATGGCACTGTGGGGCCACACAAAGGTTGAGCCCTGTCCAATTACAGACCTACAGTCAGAGGTTATGCTGGTGACGTGGGTTATAGTTCAGTGTTTGGTAGTACTGGTATGCAGCCCGGTTCTCACAGGGTGTGACATCCATGATTAAGACATTGATGATAACATCTGATGATTTGATTCTCTAATCAATTCTTCAAGCCTTTCCCTCTTGTTTCCTCTCAAGGTTGTAACCTTGAGTGTGGAATAATGAAACATTAGTCCGGGAAGCTCTTGCCAATGTGCACAAAGGCAGTTAAGCTCCCCATCCATTCCAAACCTGATAAAGGTGATAAGGATCCAGCTTTAATGGGATCAGCTCAGGGTTAAAAGGAAAAGAGGATCTGCTCTCATTGATACGGACACTGCAATGATTGGAATTCATTCTGATCATACTGTGAACATCATACTGACTAAAAATATATGAGAAATGTATATATTCTTGATCTAATCTCTAAAACAGCAGAGATGTGCAGTAATAGCATGTAAAAAAACAAGTAGTTGGACTCTTTTTTTGTTGGTGTTTTGTAGTTGGACATTTTTACCAATAATTAAAAACAAAGGCTTTGTGTTCAGATGAAGTGACAAGGGATTGATGTAATCTCTCAGGTAATCTTAACATCATTTCTTATTCTATAACTGCTACATATCACATGACCGAGGCTGGATGAACAACAAGACTGTCCCACCTGACTCCACCGGGCTCCAGGTGAGAAAAAATTAAATTAAAAATACATTTCTGCTAAGAAATCATGGGTGCTCTGTGTTAATGTAACCAAGTGTGTTGGTTTTCAGCTGACCGTGATGGGCCAACTGAATGACTGACCAGTGCATATGCGTTTCCTATCCAGATAATAAATAGCAGCACAGAAGTAGAAGCAAGCCTCCCGTCCATCATTCCTCCACATCATTAAGCACACCACAGAGTCAAGGTGTTAGCTGGTGAGCTCAGTTACATGTAAATCACTCCAGTTCCAATGGCGAGACAGGCAGTGAACCAGCTGAGGAGGCGATGTTATTACCTGTCACTTAGTCACATGTGTGATTTAAAAAACGCTGATGTTACTATGCACGTAGTCGTGATTAGACTCAAGGTGAATCATATGTAGTACTGAGGTTACAGGACTCATGTGGAGTCATGTTTCTGGCCACCTGCTGAATTTATGTCCAATATTCACTATATTTACGGCCTAGTGAGCATAGCAGCTCTCGGCTTGACTCAGAGACACTGTTTCCATAATAAAAATTTCAGTTCTGCATGGCCGAATCCCTGCAAGTGCAAAGCTATATTGACTCCTCAATTTATCTGATTTCTTTTCTTCTTATTGCAATATTAACTATGGATCAATGTGGCCACCAAGCCTTATATAATGCACCAAAATGATATCCCTATTGAGAAAAACATCATAATTACTGTGTCTCCACTGACAAGGTTACATGTCCCTGCTGAGGTTCTTACAGTATCATCCAAGTGACAGATGATTTCCTATTCGCTGAAGATGTATTCCTGCTCTCTGTTGCAATTTCCCTGCTTTGATGTCATCTAATGAAATCATCAGAAGAATCAATCTCTCCTCCCATTCTGCCGACAGCCTATTAAGACCCCGCGCTGCCAGAGAGGAAGTCTAGGCAAGCAGCCATTTTTCATACTTCATTGGCATCTAAATGTGGTAGATAACAAATGATGAAATCACAATAGTACACAAGTAACCATATAAATGAGTATAAACAAGCTTATTCATTGCTAGGAATTACACTCATGCACAAACAGAGCAAGCGCAAGATACAGCCCAATCAATGATCCGTTCTAGTGTTGACTGATAATTTGTGTAATTTGAATAATGGAAGTAAGCGCAATTGGGATAAAGATCATATGATACTTGTATCGTCAACCCTAACCCTCATCTTTCCACTCAAACCACACTCTCTCTTTCTAGCACAGCTTTGCCTCAGATAAAGACATTGGCTTAGGTGTCAATCAGTTCCTGTTTTAGCGAATCCCAGAGCAGCCCATGTGCACTCCCACCAAGGTTGGGTGGACCATGCCGCTGGTGTTTGTGTGTGTGTGTGTGTGGCAGGCTGTTTTCTGACTGACATAACCATTAGAGATTGTTACACCTGTCTAAGTCTTCCCACTATAATAGATTATCCACAGTGCGAGTCACTGAGGAGAGAATGAATTCTGCTCTCCGGGATTCAGGTTAAGGCAGACAGGACAGCCAGATTGACAGGCAGACCATTTTCCAGTGAGCAGTAGACTCTGTCCAACTCTAGACTGCTGGCGTAATGATGAGTGAGTTGCGGCCTAAATATGCACAGATGAGGAACTAATGATAAGACAGTGAGTGAGTGACAAAGACAGGTTGCTCATGTGTGTGCTGCTAGTGGTGAAGTTTGACACATTCAATTTACAGACTCTCTGGCTCTGTACACAGTATATTCATACCATGAATTCACAATATAACAACACATATATTAATAACTGCATAGTTCTGACTAAGCCCAAATGGGGAATCTGAAGATTTTAATGTGCGAGAAATGTTTTGAGTAGAATCTTAGCTGGAGCATAATTTAAACCATGTTTTTAAATAAATAAATCATGAATATTCAACTTTTCTTTTTCTCCGGCAATTAAAAACAACATCAATGTTTAATATACTACATGTTACAGCGGGTATAATTAATGAATCTTAGGGGCAGGAAAACAAGCTGTTAAAGTCGATAACATGTTAGCAAAGAGCCTATATCCAGCTGGCACGGAGCAAGTCCAAGCTGTGATTGGCTCTTTATACATCTGCCATTAGATTCTGGCCATCACTGTGGCTGTAAAAGGGTTAACAAAGGGTTTATAAGTTGTGGTGAGAATGAACCAAAACAGTAAAGCTGTGGGCCTTGCTTTAATGGCCTGTATAATGAATTGAAAGACGCTAAAATGCTCCATAGAGCTGAGGGGAAGTGCAGAGTCAGGTAATAATTCTGTGCGTTCGTCATTACAAGCGACCCCTTTGGAGTCATTTAAACCCTTGTTGCTATAAAAAACTTTGATTAGTGCAGCTTTGAGTCAAGCATGAAGTATTTTGAAAAGAAAAAAAATAATAAGAAAAACTTCCCGGGCCACACCCTAATTTGTGATGTCAGAACAGAAACTGAATGCTGTGACGCAGTGAGCCGTGCTTTAAAATATCAGCCTTGTGACTCTGTGTCTTCAGAAAAAGAAAAAAAAATCTGTCCGTGTGGATGGAGAACAGTGTCACTGGCAGAGAGGAAATAGGATCTTTGTTTTCCACGGATGTGGGTGTGCTTCTTCAACAAAACAAAAAGGGCTGCCTGTGTTCCAGCAGGCAGCCTTCAATACTGTAAGAGACGGGCAAAGATAGGATCTCTCTCTCTGGCCACCGTTTTCGACAGGTCAACAGGAGCACTGGGGACATTTGTCACCAAACTTATTGCTTTGCTGCCACCGTGGGGGAGGAAAGGAGGGAGAAATATCACAAAAGGCATCACCAAACAAACTAAGCTATCCAGCGTCAAGTCCAAACAGTAGAAAGATGCACTGCAACAACTCAATATTGTTTATTATTTCTGTGTTCCTTTCCTTGTGGAGCAAAGATAAGGAGCTATACATCATGGGCCTCTGTCTGCAACCTGAGGATTCCATTATGGCCCAACACAATATGCTCTGCGTTTACATCAAACAGCACACAAAGCAATGCCAAGGAACCAATTTCCTCTTACCTTCATGAATAGGAGCCTCATTCATCTTCCTCTGTGCCCATTCATAAAGGCAGACAAGAGCTGAGTGGAGATCTGAGTGTTATCAAGCTGTCCTTAACACTTCGACAGTGGTCCGAGCACAAACACAAGCTGAATGGAGCACATCTTTTCTGTTGTTCCGAGATAGAAAGCGAGCAGGATTTAAAAAAAACTTTAATTGAATGACTTTAAATGTTGGTTTTAAATTTGGCCCGTTGATCTGTGTTTATAAATGTGCCTCCAAAACCACGTATAACGGCCATTATTCCTCTCGTGAATCAATCACAGTAAGATGATAGGTGACAGATTGATGTCTTCACACCGACACTCACATCAGGTCGTCACAATAAACCCCTGCTGTACCTAAATCACCTCCCACCGGTAGCAGACTGACTTTCCATCCAACATTTATTCATACGCAGGTGGGATACACCAGGTTGATCGTGTTAGTTACAAAGCAGATAACATGTCAAGCGTTCATAACAGCATGATATGTAAGTGATAAATGAAACATGACTGAATAGACAATGCTAAAAAATATAAGTTGGGGCAGAATGCTCTGAATAGAAAATATATACGTCTCTCCAAATGATAAAGGTCAGTGTTAAATTACATCAGAGCCCCTCTCCTTCCATGGAGTCATGCTTTTATGTCGGTTAACCCGTTTCCTCAGGTGCAGAGAGGAGAAGAGAAACAGCCTTACCCTCACGCTTGTAAGGAATTAGATGACTTTTGAGCATGTCAGCTCCTCTCCACACGAGTATAGGTCAATGTTAAATCACATCAGAGCCACTTTGCTGTAATTGAGTGCAGATTTAATGTGTTTTCTCCTTCTTTTTTTTTAGTCGGCAGATGGAGGGAAGCTGGAGTACTTCACAGTAGTCTGCCTCTAACCCAACAGGCGGTGAGAGTTGTGACACTTCGGATCTCGAACAGCGAGAAAAATGGATTTTAAGTCATAATCCGTAACGTTTTCCAGACATTAAACCCAATTTTTGACACTATTTATGGTTGGCATTTATTCTGCTATTGTCATTAAATGTGTTTACGCTCATTAGTTATCTCTCTATGTGGTAGTCGGTGCATTGTCGGTGGTGGAGTCCGCCGTCCAGACAGTGGATTTGATCAGTGTTCATTTGGTGATCCCAGGCAATTCGAAGAGGTTTGTTGTGCTTCAAATTTAGTTATAGCAATAGAGTCACGCCTTGAAGTGAGTTTCAAAATTCAGGGACAGGTGTGCCAACTCAACCTATAATAAAATCTTTGACTGCCATGTTTGTACAGTCTATTGAAATCCTACAGGACGTGTATTTAAAGTCTGTATAAAGGCAATTCTGAGATTTCTTTCAAAATTCGTTAATTTTGTTGGAAAATAGTTTCTAAAAACATGTGAAAAGACTTTGAATTATATATTACTGAAATGTGGAGTTAGGGGTTAAAAAAAAGTTTTTCACCAGTTTTCAGTCCAGTTCAGATTTTTTGGGCGGCCCTAAAGGGTGGCTCGATGACACGCCGAGGCCACCCTGAGCATACCCAGTGTTAAACACTGTTTGTACACAGTGTTTCAAAGTTAGTCATGTCATTTTGTGAACTCATCGGACACTGAAAATAGCTGCTTGACTGCTTCCACGTGGCTTCATTGCATTCAGCAGACACTCCCCCACAGTCCTGAAGCTGAGAATACTGCAACTTTTTATCCGATTTTAACACCCAATTTCTTAATTTGTCAATATTTTTTCATCATTCAAATTTGGCTGGGTGGTTAATAACGCTTTCTTCTTTGGTCTGACAAACTCAGAACACATTTATTATTCTTACTTTACACAGACTTTAAGTATTAAGATTCTAATAAACATAAGCAACTTTAGCACATGCAGAAATTTGCCAAGTCATGTTCATTGACTTTAACTCTGTCTGGTCTCAAGCTCCTCGAAGTGTTGTTTCAGAGCTCTGAGGCTATTATTTTACTGATGTCGATAAAAGACCAACAGTAAAACATAGCATGCATGTCTAGAACACTGCACTAATACAGAAAGCCATAACTACAAACACTGCCGACTGAAGAAAACATAAATCATGCGCGTATAATAACTGTCTGAGCCCTATTCAAGCATGAGTGAAAGAAGGCACAGTGCAGAGATTTGCGAGTCTGCTGGGCTGTGTAATGCAGCGTTGATTATTTTCTGAAGCCCTGAAAAATAAAACTGTCAGACTGCATAACTCATAATTAATTGTAATTAATGGAACCAGTTTTGTTGTAATCATCGCATAAATCGTGGAGCCCATTTGTGGTTTAAAAAAAAAAAAAAATGGCACTACTTACAATTTGTAATAGATGGCTTCTCTAAATACATTTTTGGCATTTAATCATCTATGTAAATGCAAGGCAAAACTTGGAAGTGATTAAAATAAGGGAAATCTATGAGCAAAATAGAACAATTACACAACTAATGGACTTCATACCATGTTGTATTGATTAAGTAGCTCTGAACTGGACTGGAAAAAGCTGTAGAGAGAACACTGTCTCATTTCCAAATTTTTAAGTACCACAAAAAAATTCAAGAAAACACAGTGGGATACCAATTACACACTATATGAAATTTATTCCACTGGTAGTAATGTACAAGAATTATAAAGCTGGTTTGCTTTTAATCTTACTGATTTCATACTGCTGTACACATCTGTCATCAAATACGGGCTTTAACTGTGCTCACAAACACATCAGTGTCTTAAATAAAACTGTTGACGAAAACTTAAAGGGGGAGACGTTGAGGGACAAATGAGAAAAAATGTAAATATTTCCTGCTGGGTTTACTCTGTATTAAAAAAAACAAAACAAAAAAGAACATACAATAACTAAAATCTACAAATATCAAGGATCCAATATGACAAAATATTTATATCCACATCTGAAATGACATTTACCCTGTACAGAGAAATGTTTTCAGATGCAGAGGTCGATCTCACATACAACAGCTTTCAGTTTAGCGCCACCTGCGTTAGATCTAACGTCCACTCTTGTCATATTAACATGACGCCTAGAGCTCAACATATTCTGAATAGAGCCAAGTAAACAATACTTGTGAACAAAAGGAGAAAAGATTAAAAAAAATATAACTTTTATAATCATTCACCTTCTCCCACACTGAAAGAAAACTAAAACCTGACAGATCATTCCTGATAGAGACTTGAGTATGTTAAAAACCTCTGTCAACCACTGAGAAGGTTCCCCCTCCTCTAACATGCTAGCAGCCGCTGTATGTTCCCGGTCGCGCTCACTCCTTCCTGCGTTTCTTGTCGTGGTAGTCATCCTTTGATCGGCTGCTGGTGGATGGCCTCTTGGAGCCGCCGTGGTGCTTGGCCTGCTGCAAGAACTTGTCCAGACCGAAGGGATCCTCTTCAAACTGGACTGGCCCTTCCCGCCTCTGACCGTGGTCGGCACCTGAGAACTCTTTGTCTGGAACAAACCTGGAGGCAGGCAGGAAAAGAAGAAAAGATCATTGAAATGGGAAGCCAATTTAGTTTCTCCTACTGATCTGGAGGTCACTAAACTGTTGTTGTTATGTTGCGCTTGTTTTTTGTCCTTCAGGTGTCCTTGACGCAGGAAAGAGGACAAAGTGTCCAAACTACAAGCAGATTTGTTTCTTGTTCAACAAATTTTCAATAAGAAGGAACACAGGACTGGATCCAAAAAAAATAATCATCAGGATACTTCATGCAACTTATGTTTTTATGTCTCAGAGAATTTGCTGAAGCCAAAAAAAAAAATTTTCTTGTCTATGTTTTGCAGAGTGGTGTAACACCCTGCAGCCAGCCAAACGTTCCTAGAGGACAATGACAAGCTGGTGACTAAACATATGGGACAGGCTATGCTCGGCTAGTAGAGTGTGGCACTGCTGCCCCAAGGACAGGGGCTCCTGCTGGGACATCATGTGCGCACTTGCCTCGTGCCTCCATAATAAAGCCAGAATGACCTCAAAATGATTCAGACTTTTATTGTTATTTTCTACAAATTATAATCGAGAGCCGAAAGTTCAGCAGCGCTGTAAGTCTATAACAATAGTGATGATAAGAGCAATAAAAACCAAAAAGAATTTCTAAAAAGAAAACATCAAAGTGAGGGATCCCTGAATTCATTTTAGGGAATATTTAGGTACGTTCCAGGAGAAAATAATGTTTCATCTCTAGGAAATTAACTCTTTACTAAGAGAAGAAATAATCAAAACTTTTAGGGTCAGCATATTACCACATTAATATGTATGTAAACATCTCACTAACATATTGCTTTTGAGGTGAACAGGGATGTAAATATTTAAACAGTACAATAAATACATTATGCTAAAGATGTAACAAAACCAAAGTAAGCCACAGTACCTGTTGTTTTGCATGAGTGTGTCAAAGTCATCTGTGTAGGCGTCCTTGTCTATATTCCTGCTGGGCCGGTAGATGTTCGAAGCCATGTCTCTGCCGCCACGGAACGGCTGGTCGTACACGTTGTATACGTCGTCCTCACCGCCGTTCAAACCACTATCCAAGCCCTGGGAAGAGACGGGGAGAGAAAAAAAAATATGAACAGAGTAATCGCTAAATGTCTTTAAGGGACTTTATGCCTCTTTTCTGGCTTTTGCTTCTTTTCTGTACCCAAGAAAAACAAATTTGTCATTATGAGATGTTTTTTTTCTGCTTGTATTTTGGTATCCATTTACTCGGTTTAATGTTATTAAACACCAGTCATCTATCAAGTTTGTTCTGCAATGGGAGGCTTTTATATCGTCCCCTATCCGGGCGAGGACAAAAAACCCACTGGAGACTGTACCTGCGCTGCAGGTGAAACTTTAAACGGAGACCCGAGCACATGTTTAAAGGACCTTATCTCGACAAGGCTCAGCCTCTTTTACGTTGACAAAGTGTAGCTCTTTTTTTGGGTAATGTTCTCTCGTATTGTACAGCTGGATATTGAGTCTATCTGCTATTTTTGTCCAGTCAACACAAATCAACATGATGATGCAGTAAAGTAGATGTGATTCTAACCCTGCTCTGATTGAAGAGTCTCTGGTCGTACTGGGCCTCATTGCCGGATCGAGGGTTGGGCACACCCAGAGCGATGAGCTCACTGATGTCCCTGTCCTGGTCTCTCTGCAGCTTCGACCTGCGACAGAAAACAAGGAACAAAAAAAATGAGTGACACACACACACACAGTTTCATTAGTATTATTACATTTCTACTAATGTGCTGTGTTTATTACTGTAGCATTAAAACTCTAAAGTCATAAAGGAACTGTAGTTTCACTGTGTCATGTTACACAATATATGATAAGATATTGAAGGTACTGAAATGTTTTATGGACGTCTTTCATACCGTTACTTCTAAAATCGTAGATTTCCAAAAACTTCTAGCGTTTTGCCATTAAAGCTGTCATGTTTATGATGAAATGTGTGGATGTAAGAAAAAGTTTTTGATTAAGTTCTCGGTGACTTTAACATCTTGACCGTCCTTCAGCAAACAGCCGCCTCAAAGTTAAGTGAAAGGTGATTTTAAGATAACGAGGTTTCTGCTTTCTGACAGCTGGAATTGTGATTGTAATGAGCTCGCCTCTGAATTTAAAGTCCTCTGCTCCTCCAGAGACCCACAGTTCCATCCACTGACACAAACTGATCACACATCTCACATGCACAAACAGTCTGTGGATCACAGCAGACAAGGACTACTGCTTGAGTAGTCTGCTGGATCCTGCTGCGTTTGTTTAGTATTACTGCTGGCCCTATGAATGATTCAGTAGCGAGCAGTGGCTGTGTGTGTGTGTGTACTGAGAGGAGAGCTGGGTGAGTTCACATGCAGTTTAAAGTGCGTGTCCAGGACCTCTTATCAGGAGCAGCTCTGGAAATGTTCCTGTCGTGCTGTCTCTCTTTCCTTCTGTCATGGCGGATCTCGTCACGCTCTCTGGCCTCGCCGTCCTCGCCACCACCTACAGTGTGAGAGGGGTGGAGATGGATGGATGGGATGAGGGAGAGAAAGAAACAAAAAGGACATTTTTTAAAAACCCACATGGAGAGGAGGGAGAGACCACGTGAAATGGTGCAGTGCAGAGGTGAAGAGACACATGGGGAAAGAAAGGGAGAAAGAACAAGAACGAGAGAAAGCAGAGGTTGTTAGGAAATGTTAGGGATAATGGGAAAAACATAGACGGTAGAGGAATGGAAGCAAGGCGAGGCAGGGGACTGTCATGCACCATCAGTAAACCCACAAGACAAAAAACACACAGCTGACAGATGTCGGATTTTATAATGAAAATGTTAATTCACATTTTACATTCTGATTCGACGGGAATTTGATATTGAGATGGTCATTCAAAAATTATGTACAAAACCAGGGCGTGCAACGCCGATTTCTCTTCTCACAATATATGTAAATGATCAGTAGGGGAGCAGACACATAATTTCACAGCTTACTGGTCCTGTCAACACGGGCAGGGTGAAAAATGTTGTCATCACTTATGCCACTCCTGTTCCACATTTGGAACTGGGATCGGCACTGACAACACAGCCTGCTCCACTCGTAAAAACAACTAAATAAATCGTTTCTTCGGGACTCACCTTTGTCCCCGTGACTTTTGATCCCTGCCCTGCGGTCTCTGGCCATTTGGGCCAGTTCCCTCAGTTTCTCCTCCTTCTTTTCCTTCTCCTTCTGGGCCATCTTCTTCTCTACCTGAGCTCTCATCTCCACCGCCTCTCTGGCCTATGGAAACAATCAGAATTTCAGTATGTCATTTCGATATGTCTAAAAGAAGGTATACATATTACATGCAACATTTCTGAACACATAATTGATCGGGGACAATGGTCGGAGTACCTTTCTGTCAGCAATGTAGAGCGCCTCGGCCAGCTTGGCAAAGTTTTCGTTGATGTGAACTGTTTGCAGGCCCCTACCATCAGCAGCCAGACGTTTGTCAAGAGGAATGGTGTAACCCTGAAAGACATTAAGCATGTCAAGAGAAACGAATGAGCAGAGAACAAAGAAATGGGACAATGACACTGATATTACCATGACAAGATCTGGTGTCCTAAAAATCAAATATGTATGCAGTGTATCAAAAACAAACGGCTCGGAGCCTGGAAACACACACACACGCCTGCATACATAACATCTGGAGTGTTCTAATTCATTCTGCTTGTCACATTACCTTTGCGTTTTTCCAGTTGGAGATGCATGGAGGGATCTTCCACTCCTGCTGCTCCTTGACTGTCATCTGCAACAAAAAGCAGAAATTGCACCAAATATAATAACTTTTTGATAATGAAAGCAAATAAAGAAAAACTTTAAATTTTCAACATTTCAGCGAACTGTACCTTTCTACTTGGGGAATGCATGACCGGGGCAGGGGGAGAAGGAGGTCCTCGAGGAATCTTCTTGTTGATCCTGAAATGCACAATTACACCCATCAAGTTTTTCCATCAGACTGTGGAGGGTGGGCAAATGCACGCATTGAAAGTTTCCACTAGGGATGCACCAAAATGAAAATTTTCGTCCGAAACCGAAAATGAAATGCGGTTGTTAAATTTTTCACTATTTTTTTTTACTTTTGCATAAATAGCCTAGAATAAATTGGTAGACATGTTTTTTCAAAGAAAGTAAATGTTTATTTAATATCCTTCAAATATTCCAGTAGAATTTCCAGTTAGTATAATTACTATTTTATTTATATTTTCATTCATTTTTCTTTTTTTCATTAGGCTAGGCTTTCCTTGGTGAACTTTTTGGTTTTTTCAAACAGGTCAGCCATGGATGGAGTTGCAGTGCCGTGCGTAGCTTTCCTCTTAGCCGCAGCCGCCTCTTTCTCGTATTGCTCATATATAGGAGGATGCTTGGCTTTCAAATGGCTTATTAATCCAGAAGTGCTAAACGTTTTAGCTGAGGAACCCCCTCTAGAAATGTCGGTGTTGCATTCATTGCAAACCGCAATCCTTTTCTTGCTCTCAGAGATTTTAAAGTACTTCCAAACTGCCGACATTTTCGACAGAATCCACCAGGTCCAGTATTGTCAGGTCTTGCGATAGACATAACAACTGACATAATAAAAACAAATCTAAATAAGGTTAATGGGAAGTGGGTCGTCTGCCAATGGGGGAGGACGTTTGGGTTTTAATTTTTTTTGGGATCGTACAGATAGAAAGACAAAGACGGTGTTGATTATTTCGCTCTTTGCATGCCTGCGTGTGAGCGAGAGAGACGGCATGTATCATTTTGTTCTAAGAGCGAGCGAGAGAGAGAAACAGAGTTACCATTCAGAAACATTGTATCAAACATCGAACCAGCAACCTTAGCCAGATCACCGCGCCCGTTGTTTCATTGCATCAATTGCGTCACGCCACTATTCGGCCTTATTATTCGGCCACTTCACCGAAAGCCGAATGTGGCATTTTTTGCAATATTCGGCCAAATACTTTTGGTTGCCGAATATTCAGTGCACCCCTAGTTTCCACAGGAAAAATAGTCAAAAGGATAGTTACAAACGATCACTTTAACTTTTGCTAAAGATTGACGTCTTCATAAAAAGCAGTAAAGTGGAGCCATTTCAAACATCTACATATATCCAAGCGGAACTGAGAAATTATTGATTAAGTTTTTTTTAAAGGCAACTTTACCCGAGAGAGAACTTTACTTGAACAAGTTAAATATCTTTTAAAATCTTTTTAGATGCTTCTGCTATTTAATTAATTAGATTTCCTCTGGCTATTACTCGATGCTCAGTTCAGATTAACAAACTACGAAAGGACGCTCTTCACACATAATTAAAATGCCTTATCAACTGTGTCCAAAACACCCCCAAACTGTTAATTAGAATAATTATACTAATAACATAAAATACCCTGTATAATCTAAATCTATCAAACCAGCCTTTACGCACGGCTTCAAGTTTCTGTGTTGGACACGTTTACTTACTTGAAACGTGGAGGTTCCATCGGATCTTTCTGCATTTCCACCATGCGGATCACCCTCTGTTTGGCCCCCGAGTTAAAAGCCACCCCCTGCTGGGACGGGGTGTATCTTGAAGAGAGACAAGAAGGAAGAAATGTGTCACCATGCATAAAACTTTACCTTCACCCACATGCACAAGTAACAGTGTGTACTTTAAGTATGTAAGTGTTTCATAACATTGTATGTCATAATCCTTCGCATCACTGCCGCCCATCCCACATGATGTATATGTAACATGTTCACATGCTAATAACATACCTGATGTACTGCGCAGGAGCTTGTTTGTCTGCAGCTCTTACAGGCATGGCAGCAGCGATCTTTTGAGACACCTGCTTGTCCAGGGCGGCCCGGGTCTTCTCCGTCAGCTACAGAGGGCACACAATGACATCCATGTTTAGATGTAGACTGATCATCAGGCTGACCTTATTCAAACTCAATTATGCTAAAAACAGAATCAAATATATAAAAACTCTATATATGATTTACTTAGCTTTAGGATACAGACTGCATTTTTGATCACAGAGAAACATCAAATGATTTTTTCTTTCAGTGACAACCCAGATAAAGTGAATTAAGATGATTCGACTTGGGTAAACGGTGTACAAGATGGTTTGTAATCTTTATGCAGTGAAATCTTTCATGCCATGAATAACTTCCTCTGACGGCAACCTGCTTGTTTTTCCATACACACACACACACACACTGAAGCATGGCTTACCTCTTTTACAGCCTCCTCGTCGGGCTTCTGTAGTTCTGGAGTGTCTTGATTCAGAACTTCCTTCGGAAGAAGATCTGTGTACTTACTGAACACCACCTGCAACGATGAACAATGAAAAACACTTAGAAATAACCAACTAATGAGGCAAGCTAAGGCTCTCCAGGAAAGTACAGTGTGCACATGTACTGTAAAGATGAGGGAACAATAAGATTGTAATTTCAGCACTTAAACCGAGCCGAACTTCGTCAGTTCTACACTAAAGACCTGTTAACACATCTTGTAGTTTCATTTACACTTGACATGTCTGCATGTTATGCATGGATACATGTTAACCGTGAGCTGAGAGCATCCTCGTTTACCTTATCCTTGTTCTGTCCTTGTCTAGCGATGGCGTCATATTTGATCTTTCCTTCTGCATCCACCTGCACCGCCAGAGCGTTGGATGTCTTCTTTTTCCTCCCCATCTCCAGAGGAAACTGGGCCACGTGGATCTCTGGGAAAGCTCCTCCATCTCCAAAGTCCTGCAGAAACACAGATTTGACAGCAAAAAAAAAAATCAGCAAGACGGACCTGATGTTGATTAGTTTTACATGCTCTATCAGACTAGAAATATCCCCTAACTACCACCAAAGAAATGAGAAAGCTTGGCCCAGCTAAGGTCACGTTTAAGGTCATATATCTAAAGGATTAAATACACATATTTACCTCAAGGGAGCGAGGCACCCAGCCTTTTCTGTGTCCGTATGGAGGCGGCTCTCTGCGGGACGACACCAGGGCGGTGGAGTAGGACTTCTGGGCCCGGAGCCTCTCCTCTGCCTCCAGCTGGTCCTGAGACAGCTGGGTCGGCGCCGGTAAAAAGCTGAAAGCAGAAAAATATGAACAGTAAATAATCGCTTTGTTTTCTACAGCGTTAGCCCCGGCTAGCGTTAGCCGACACCAACAGGGAGGGACGTTACGCAACGGCGTTGTTTTATGCTAGCCAGCTAAGTTAGCGGTCAGGTTACACGTCCTTACAATATTTAAAGAATGAAACCGAGTCGTGTGGCTAACACTCACACGGTAAACAGCTGGTAAACAGCTGGTAAACTCTGCTCTGTGGCCACGGCGGCGTGCTGCTAACGTGGCTAACGCTCAGAGACACACACACAGCGAGCGAGCTAGCATGAGCTAATGCTATTAGCTTCGATTAAAACAAGGAAACGACGGCGAGCAGGAGAAGAAACATCCATGTTAAATATCAGAGCCGTTCTAAACACCGGGTAACATAAAGCAGAAACGACATGTGATACGAATGAGTTGAATAAAAACACGAAAGGCCTGGTCGCTGCGCTCACCTCGTCAGAGACATTTTCCTCCTTTCTTCCTTAGCAGTGAACTGAGCATGCGCAGTGCTGGACTAGCCGTGAGTAGCTCCTGTTTGCGCGTGTCTCTGTTTAAACAGCGTTTGTTTTACTTTGTTTTTAATGTAATATTCAAACATATGAAATCTTGCCTTGGTAGTGTAACAGAAAAAATAAGGAGGTTATTTGAGTGAGAGAAAAAATAGTTTAGCATGAAGCAAACAGGACTATCACACTGTTAAAATAATGTAATTTACCACCAGCAACTCCCAAACCTCCAGACCAACTTGGTTATAACTCAGCAGATGTTGTTTCTTCAATATAAGTCGAGATGCAAAGTGTTTTTTTTGTTTGTTTTTTTTGTGGCACACATAATGAAATTGAGAGAGGAATGTAACATCCCCTGAAGAAAATAAAAGATATTATAGCCAGGAGACATTTTAGCCTCTCTTCAGAAGCTTAAAAGTAATTTAATTTCTCTGCATGTAGCTTTTCTGTGATGATAAATCTTATTGAAGAGTCTGCTAAATTGCATCTGAGTAGCTGAGGAGTCTGGTAATATAGCAAGCAGAGTGCAATCCGCAAGAAAGTCATATGAATCTTTGCTTACACACACACACACACTCACACACACACACTCACACACACACACACACACAATGAATACTATTTCATAATCCATTCATAATTTATTCATAAGTCATTTCAACTTGTTTCATCTCGTGTTACAAGCGGACCTCTTTCACAGAATGGAAGAATGGATATCCACAAAATTAGAAGGGAAAATTATACATCTTTTTTTTTTTTTTTTGTCTTTCCATAGCAGGAAAAGCACAGGTGTCATTAATAACGTTAACAATGGCTTTGTTCTATTCATGTGCCAAAGTAAGCTGTGAGAGTGTAAAACTGAAGCAGCTAAATGGAATTCAGCCTTCATTAATTTTATTAGCTACACCTACACTGCACTAATGTCATGCACAGTGACATTAATCATAGGAGTAATGGTGCAAAAGTAATGGCTGGAAAATGTTTAATATCAGTAGATAAGTCAGTCGATAAATAATACTTATTAAATCCTGTATTGACACAGTTTCTTCTGGGTGCTTCTAATATGAGCTTGTGCACAAACCAAACAAATACATCTTGCATATTATTGAATGTCGTTCTAGTCAATATTAAACAAATGAAGAAATAAATGAGTGGGGAAATAAATCCTGAACATTTTAAACATTAATAAATCTATAAATAAATGTAAATCTGAATCTATAAATGAGTCAGTGTTTTCAAGAAGTTAAAATAGAAGATCTAAAACTTCTTCTACACACACAGATTTATTTCTCTGAAACTTTGTTCACAAATGAGTTCAAATTGTGTTAGTGAGCAAAGATAATCCATCCACCGGGACAGGTGTGCCGTATCAACATGCGGATTAAACAGCACAGGTGTGCTGTGGACTGGTCACAATACAGAGCCAGTGTAAAATGTGCAGTTTTATCAAACCACACAAGGCCACAGATGACACACATTTTGAGGGAGCATGGAATTGGAATGCTGACTGCAGAAATGTGTACCGTGTCCTGAAAAAAGAAGTAGTACTAGTAAAATCTGAACATGACTCATTTATATATTTCAGCATTTATTTATTGGCCATATTTATTTATTTAATTTCATTCACTTGTGCTGGCTGTTGATGGTTTGAGACACATACACAGGTCATTTCTTACAGTTGTTATAGCTGCTGTTTCTTACTGGAATTTTCTTTTTTTGCAAGTGGCTTTGTTTCTAAATACTTGAAATGTCCACGTATGAGCTATCATGACATTGTAGCAATGTGTCCCCTGGTTCTACCTGGTTCTATGTACAGAATAATGAGGCAGCATAAGCAGGAAGGACAGCCAACATTTGTCTGCGTAAAAAGGCCAGAAGGAAATCCTCAAGCTGTTATAGTCCCAGTTGCCAGTAAGGCATATACATTATGTTTCACTTGAGACTACTAAACAGAGGAAGAACATAAAAGCTTGCAAAATGATTTTTTTCCACGGAGTAGGAGAATTATGTAATGTGGCCATAATGGACTCATGCTGTTATGATGAAGGTGATGAATATCCTGACTCAGGCTCTCCTGCAGTAATGATCAGCAATAAAAGTGACATCCTCACTACCTTTGCTATGTCTTTCTTTCTTTGCTAATGTTTTTATCTGTGTGTCTGAATCTTTTCCATCTCCGTATCTCCTCTGTCTCTGTTCTCTTCCCATCTTTCTTCCTTCCTCTCTCTCTCTCTCTGTTTCTCGGAGGAGGAGGCAGTCTGTCAGTCTCTCAGCAGAGACGTAGTTTATTAATGTGACACAGGGTAAAAGGACACGTCAAAGGAGATCAATCACCATGCTGTGGCACGGGACAAGAAAGCTTTTAATAAACCCAATCATCTGGGTGCTTCTCTTTTCGGCCATGCCTGGCATTTGGCATTGAGAAGCTCTATAACATTCTGTCTGCCCCTCCCTGGACTTTCTGCAGGATGACTGATGGAGTGGACATTGTTTCGCTCAACTGAAATCACCCTCCAGGGAGGTTGTAAGCAGCAGACTGTTTTCTTTTGGATGGTGGGTGAGGTTTGAATTCAGGTTTTTGGAAACATTTGAAACACTGGTTATGTCATACTGCTCAACAGCAGCATTTTTAGCTAATTAACTGAACCTCCCAATGGGATATTCTGAATGAAATACATAACCTAAAAAGACTCCTGAGTAGGATGTACAAATCAAGGGCTGAGGCCAAGGCTAATTTTCTTTTGACGAAGAAGCAGCATTTAATATACTCATCATCTTAAGGTCAACAAGACTGAAAACGGTGATCTCATCATGAGGCCAGACTAACAATAGGAGGGGGCACCCATGTGCTTGTGGCAGAGGGCTTTGATGCAAGTTGACATAGAGGTGCTACTGGCTATGTTAATGCTCCCAGCAATAGGAGTGTGCAGGGCTGTAAGGAAGCCAACACATGCTCTGCGGTACCACATTGTCATCACATGCCCCATCTCCAGTGTCACTGCAGGGCGCAGAGGGACCAAGGCAAAGAGAGATCAAACTAGAGAAGACCAAGATCAACAAACACATAAGCAGCCATCATCCACCCTTTAAACTGATTGTAAGCAATTGGAAACACCCACATGCCAAACCATGCCGCCCCCTTAATTATGCATAACTTTAATCTTTAATATAATGCTAATTCTTTATTTTAGAGCTGCATACATGTAGTAATATATGTGTTTCAGAGTCAGTATGTTTAGCACAAGTGGGAAAATATCCTGTTATGTTAACCTAGCTGATATTATTCGATCATTTGGTCTAATGTTATTATAATAATAATGTATTTTATGTGCTTAAGGTTACCGTAGCAGCTTGAAACTTTAGTTTCTGAAGGATCTTTTGCTTTTCATCCAAAAGGTTTATTCAGAAGTCCAGTGTCTACAATAACCTCAACAGATACTCTGACCTGGATGAACATATTTTGTGTTATTTATGTAAAAAAAAATAAAAAATAAATATCCTAATTTATCAAACAACATTTTATCAGGCCTCAAGTCAGATATGTTGAACATATCCCATATTACCTCTATTAGTGCTCACTCTAAGGAAGTCATATATTAGATTGATTCAGTTAGCTATGCTAGAGTTACATCTGCCAGTTGGTGTAAATATTTAGCAGCAAATCTCTTTAGTCATTTTTTGCAGTGCAACCTATTTTAATTTAGTAATGCATAAATTGCCACGTTAGTAAAGGCTTAAGTTATAACCAGACAGATTCAAACACAGCCATGTAAGAGAAGCCTTATGAGGCCTGTCCCTGTAAATATATGTTCTTCATCTATTAGGTCTTCAGCCATTGCTAGCAGGCAAAGCTTGTTCAAGACTCATTTTTCCCTCTAACAGTCCCATATTCTCCTGACTGCTGGAGAAATGGTAACCGGTATATATGATGTTTAACCTCAGCCTAGAGCAACGCTTTGCATATATGCCATGTGCAGTATATCCTGATCCCCCAAACACCCACACGTTATAGCACCTGTTTACTTTCTTCTGATTTATTGTAAATCTTGTGTGTTCGAATTAAATATACAAAAAATCTTTGAAACCGGACCATTGGTCAAAGTGCTGTGTTCACACTTTTTTAAAGAGGTATGGGGAATAGGGAAAAGCTGAATAAATCATGTTGCACTTGAGGGCAAATTCCCTGAAATGCAAAATGACCGAACCTCCTGGGCTTCAGTACAACAGAGAAATAAAAATAAGCATTTTTAGGTCCATTTTAATGAAGCAATTAACTTATCTAAACTCCTCTCCACTAAACAGGATTATTTCCTTAAGAGACTGTTCACAAGTGTGAATTGTACACAATAAAGTGAGCAAAAACACACATGGGGTGTGAAATTACTTACTACATTCTCCAATGCGGAAACATCTCAACACCTGTTTCTACCTTTGGGATAATAGTAATCAGCTGCAGCACGGATGCATGTGATTAAATGCCTTGTTGGCCCTTATAGCCATCAAGGCCGCACCTCTAGCCTCTCGAACACAAAGATCCCCTCGGACCTCTGGTAGATAAGTTGAAATCTTGTGAGATAAAGATTGGCTCCTGACGTGTTCCCTCTCTGTTGATAAAACTGAACACCGTGCCTTCACTGTGGCCAGAGGAACATGATGGGTATCCATTCCCGCTAGAGAAGGATGATAGCATCAATAGACTCACACGTCTTTCAACCAATGAAATCACTAGGTAGCATCAGAGATAGAGGTGCAGAAGAACATGCCCAGAGAGAGCAAATCCAAGAGGATCTCCGTATCACATTAATGCAGGGCACTCATGCCTAGCATACAATGCCACTGGGCATTCACCATTGCAGGTGATTCATATTGTAACATCCAAGTGCAGCTCTTTTGTGTTTTGCTAAATAAGCTTATGTAGGGCTGGGTTGTATATTTTCTTTAAGCATCTCTAATTTAACCGTATTGTACATCTTGTCTCTCTGTCTCTAAATCAAGACACACAGTCTGTATGATTTTCCTTACCTAAAAAAAAGGACTTGATGCACTTTTGTAAAGCCTTAGTCAAGCTTTACATTTGTTCCCGAATTGTTGTACACATATTTTCACTGCATTTATCTAACGTCTACAGCCCTGTGAGAATGCAGAGTCTGCTTGAAGGAGAGCTAGTTTAATAATGCTGTACTGTTACCACTGCCTTTGTGTCACAAGTCTTCATTTGAAGAAGAAAAATTGTGTTACTGTCTTTTCCCAGCAAACAGCATCTTCTGTACTCTGGCCACCTCAGACAATAATGTTTTTCCGCACTAAACTCACTCAAACGGTAAACAGTGAGACACAGGGACTGCTAAATTCATCACTTGCTCTAGCTGCAGGAACCAAAATAAAGTTTCTCTTCCTCTCTCTGGCTTTTAGAGCGGGAGTTTTGTTCTCAAAGCTGTGCTCCTCCCTGTCGGAAACGATTCATGTCACAATTATTACCAGGTAAATACTGGGAGGAGGGGAAGAAGAGGAAAATAAAAAGATAGAATGAAAGAGCCTTGTGGTTGCTCATGGGGAGTGAATGAAAAATGAAAAACGACTCAAAGTGGGTCAGCAGCCTGCCTGTTTGCAGCCTGGTGAATGCACATGCACATGCACGGGCACACACACAGATGCACGTATAACATGCAAGCATACACACGAATGGAGATACTCGAGAGGGTGCTTACTACATGAGGCACAGTGCGTTTGACAATGTGTAGCAATGGTCTAGTGGCACTTTGCTTATTCATTCCTGCACCGCAATCCTCCACCAGCTTCTTTACTCTGTGCCATCTCAGATTATATATGGCAGGAAGATGCTCTTAGATTAGTCTAAATCAATTCACTCCTTACCTGTCAAACATGTTTACACAGTCAATGTTGTTGCAGCTGTTTTGATGAAGGGAATCAGTTTGAATTACATGGTTGTGTGTTACTGTATATGGGGCAAAACATCATTCATAAATCCAGGAGACAGGTATGGAAAGCTACTGTGTGTGCTGGATGGTTGTCCCTGACTGGTCATTAGTTTGTCACAGACTGCCTTTCTCTACTATTTATAAATTGCTTGGTTACACTGCTGTTGGGGGTTTCATGTGGTGGAGAAATTCTCAGACTGAAAAAAAAAAGAGGAGAAAATAAAGATGGACACAAAAGCGACGGCTAAGAGAAGCAGAAGCAGACTGAGAGAAACTGTAAGTTGTTTTAATGGCTGCTAAATTCTCCTTAACCTTTACCACTGACCTTAACCCAGTGTTGATAAAGCCCAGGGCCATGCTATCCGGCCTTCCCAGAGTGGAGTCACTCCTGCTCAGTGCTCCTCTTTGCCAGCACGAGGATGGAGTCCAGAGAAAGACAGGGCCAAACAAGGTCAACAGAGGGCTTGCACAGCTTCTGAGGCTAAATAAACTGCAGGCACTGCCAGTGGAGCCTTTAATCTACAGGAAGGGGAGCGGCTATGGGAGCCCTGAGGAGGACGGGAGGAGTGGAGGGGGGTGGTTTGATGTTGCATGACACGCTGTTAGGTAAAAATGTCACTCCTCATCTCTGTGTACCAGTATTTTGTCATTCTGATCTGGATCCCTGAGCTACTTTGTGAAAAATATGCCTACATTTGTCTTATGGACATAATTAGGTCATTGGAATGGATGATTAGTTCTGCAGCAGAACAGGCGATTCAGTGTTTATGACCATGTGGTTTATGCAGTGATGCAAACAGCACATTTACACATCACATACTCTTTGCTGCCTGCTTGATGGTCTGACTCGTGTTCCTTTGATCTAGATGTAATGGCTAGACTGAACAATCTATTAGGCAAATTGGATAAAAATGTAAAGACCTTCCATAGAAATGCTTTCTTAATCGATAGCATGTTCCCCCCCTTTTTCATAAATTAAAGGATGAGTACGTGATTTAACAACGTGTTTATTCATCCATTGGCTTATTATATGATGAATGAACCATGTCATGTACATCAGATGCAGTGTAGTCTTCAGTTCATATAATGACCGCTAGATGGCAGCACCACTCAAAGCTGCATTGTCAGTCTTGTACACACACACACACACACATACACACACATTCATGCACATACACTTACACAAGTAAGAACAAAGATTTCTGCAGGTGTTTCCACAACTCTGAGCTCGACTACAGCGCTGCTGTTTTTGCACGAGAAAGAGACAGACATTGAAATGGCGAGATGAAGCTTTGTAGGCGACTGTAAGGTTTTTCTGTGCGAGTGTGCTTGTGTGTGAACGTCAGAGAAAGCATTAGCAGAGGGTGAAAGAGAGGGAGCCAGCAGCGGCCAGTCAGGGCCTTTTTACATCAGCAGGAGTGCAGTCTGAGATACTATTCCCACTTCTGTATTTGGGCTTTTTACAACTTCCAGTTCAGGGTGCAAGGAGGGAGGTGGACTCCCATCAGTAGTTCCATTCTCCCGGCCTCTCAATTTGGAAGGAAAGTCATCATTTTGTAATCGAAGCAAAATTGCTCTGTCATTCGACGAGAGCTTGTTGTTGAGGGGGCAAACAAGAGCTAATTAAAATGCTCTCAGCACACATCGACAGCCTTTTTACGCAATTACTCAACATGCTGCGCGTGTTCAAATAAACAAGTAAGCGGTGCTGCTCTCAGATAAGCCTCATTTCATGCTGCGCTCATGCCTTTCGTGCATGTGGCGCTGGCGTACGGCGCCTCGGCGATGGTGTGACCTTGAGAAGGGTAAGGGGAGATACAGGCGCCGCTAGTAGAAGTAGCATGTTGCTTGATGAGGAGTGCTGATAGTGAGCAGCAGCAGCATCTCCAGCAGTGGAGATACATATCGCTCTAGATTTGAGACAGAGCCCTCGAAGTGAAGCAAAGGATTTGAAAGCCAAGTTTTAACATCCGCAGTTCAGCCTAATTTTCTGCTCCATTTTCTGTTCAGTCAAGGTAACGCAATTCAGTTTGAGAAAAAGGCAATGAAAATCTGGTGATATTGCACTTGGGCAGTATGAAAACTTGTACAAGCTGTTGTCAAAAAACATCACGGTGGATCTGCTGTAGGTGGTGTGACAATAATCCAAGAATTACATTTCTGAACATTGTTGCTCTGAGACTTAAGACAGAATCTGTTATGGTATGAATGTGTTTGTGGGGTGCATGAGTCCCCTATGTCAGTGGACATAGTTGCACACAGATCTGTTCACACACACACAATCACACACAGTTGTATGTGGGACATATTCTTGTCACAGTTGGGGAACTGCCAGGACAGCTGCGCCCTCCAACCACTGTCTGATTGATTTGTTGGAGCAATGTTGGCCCCTGTGCTTTCATCTTTATGCATGGAGGTTCCCCGAGGCAGTTCACCCCCCAATTTTCCGCACTTCCTTTCCATCTTCATTCCTTCCATTCACCCCCCTCTACCCGTGCTCCCTCAGCCCTACCCTTAACTACCCTACCACAGGCAGCCAGTGTTCTGAAATGGGCCTCATTATCAGAGTAAGTGCCAGCGAGGTTCACCTAGGGACAGCTGCATTCTCCACAGCAACCAGACGACATGTTTCGGTAGCGGGTGTTGTGATGGGGACACTCCACCCTAACTGTTTTCGACAGGTAAAGGAGACAGGAGGTAGGATGTGCAGCTGTGTCCCACATGTACCTGGTTTCAGATCAGCTGGCGTTGTCTCCCAAGGAAGATGGGGCACAGCTGCAGTATCCAAGGTTTGTTCCACCGTGTAGAGCTGGTATTTAATGATAGGCCTCTAATGTTGCGTCCCATGGTAATAACATCAGTCCAAAATGTTTTTGTTGACTTAGACTTAGACAAATGCATGTCAAAATGCTTAATTCATGTAAAAAGATTTACTTTATAATTTATCCCTTATATCACTTTATCGCTTATATGATGGGAGACTGAGTGACTGAGAGCTGTTGTGCCTTGCTCAAGGTCACCTTGGCAGTGCACTCAAACTGGCACCTCTCCATACTGTGGTCCTTGCTGGACTTGAACCAGCCAAAATCTGAAAGCATAGGGGAAACAGTATGGCTGAATCTGACAGAAGTAAACAAAATCTGTCTACCAGCACCTCAAGGGCAGTAACACATTTATTAGTAACACATTACAGCAATATGATTCCATTTTTCAGTCACAAGTAGGCAAGTCATGATCCGGTTCTTTGACATTATGCATTAACTTGACACATAAACTGGTGATGTTGGTGGTTAGCCACTCCAGTGAGTGCAGCGTTTTCATATTTTAACAATTGTTGCATAGGTGTTGTTCAGAGTTGGAGGGTGTGTGAATACTGCGGCTTCACTGTGAGAACAGAACTGTAAACTGTAGGTGAACAAAATGTCTCTTTCTATTTCAACAGGTGTTAAATACAGAAAATGTGACGTGTGAATGTAGAGGCCTTAGAGTTACTTAAAATTCATTGACAGAGCTGGGCAGAGTAGCAGAAGTAATAGAACAAGCAATGTTACTAGTATTACTTTAACTTCTGACTAATTAATAACACACTGAATTTACCTTTTAATGAGCAAAGGAACTGACCTAAGGCTAATTAAGATCTTGATGTGTAGATGTGTAAAAACTTGTTTTACACGATATATAACACTTTTATCATTGAGCCTGAGCTTTATGCAGATTTTGTTACCTTTGGGCAAAGCCAGACTAGCTTTTCCCACTGATTACAGTCTTTATCATAGCTAGTTGATGGGTCCAGCCACATATTTATAGACAGCCATGAGAGCATCTAATTTTCTTCTCCTTCTTGTGTCTTTCCCAGAATATCAAAGTATTCCTTTAAAAACGTCTTTTTTTTTTCACAGCATGATGAAGATTTATTTTTCCTGCATATTTTTTCATCAAACTAGTGCATCCTGCCAAAGGTATTAAATTACAAATGGAGCAAAACCAGGCACATTGGACGGTGGGGGTGGATAGTCATTTACATCTCAGAGGCAGTCAAGGGTAGCGAACCCAAATGGAACTGCCTCTGCTGTCTCCCTCTTGGTTTTATCGGGCTCTCTCTGAATTAGCCCTGTATGAAAGCAAACCGTAATATAGATTTGCAAGACCTCCCCGTATGAAGATAGCTCAGACTCTACCACACGAGACCCAGGCAAGGGGGGACTGTGGAAGATCACAGAGCCCGCATTTCATCCTGTTGGCCTAAACCATAAATTAGCCATGCATGACAGAAAAATACAAGGCATGAAATTAGTTACAGCTCTCCTCCTCTGTGATCTGTCTCCCTGGACATTAGTTACTCCCTGCTATATTTTTCCGCTATACTTAGCATTACAAACAAACTAGCAGAAAAATACATATCAGATTTATTATTAATGGTGTGGAAATTCACATCCAATGCAACCCGGTATCTTGCTACAATATCAGATAAAAAATTTGAGCAATGTGTGATGCATTTAAAATGAGTACAAATATTATAAACTGGCAGTAGCCAAAATGTGTTTTTTCAATTATTTAAAGAAAAGGCAGTTTTAAGCTTAAAATTGTTTGTGGGAGGAGACAAGGTCCAACAATGGCCGGAAAATGTCTAGGTTTTATGTCCCTTCACAAATAACTGCATCAAGCAAGAAAATTGCACAAAGAGAAAGAAGTAAGTGATGGGATAAAAGGGAAATTCTTCATTTCTACATGTCGACACAATGTGCCACAATGCAGAGAATAGAAAATGGAAAACTCTGATTTCTCCCCTTGGACTGTCATGTCTTGTAACAATGTACATTCGCATGTAACAATCATAAAGGACGTCTTTATGTAAGTCTTCAAGGACATTGACTCTGTAGGATCTTTGCCAGACACCATTATCTTTAGAGGTTTGAGTCCCTCAACTAGCTTTCCTGGGATCAATGCACATAGTTAAACTGGCTGCTTTATGTTCCCATGTGATATACCTACACTTGTCCTTGTAACATTCAAACCAAAAAGAACACAAAACATGTCAGTTGCGGTGCCTTTGGGAGAAAGGAGTCACTCGACATTGACTCAATTGACCCTGCTCTCCCGCTGGATTGAAGTGTTTTTGGCTGAGTGAACAGTGTTTCAAGGTTATGGAGAGAAATGCAGTCAAACGTAATGGCAGCCTATAATGAGTGTTTTCCTGTGGGATGGACGGTGACTTTGTGGATGGCAGGTGATTCAAGGCCTAAGGGAGAAAGGATTAGAGACTCTCCTGCCATCTTTGAGTTCAGACTAATTTAAACTGATAAAGCACACACTTCTTTTAGTCTTTCCTCAGCTCATTATCATTTATTCTCAGTTGGTTTTGTGTGTCTGCATCCCTTTCGGTTCTTTTCACTTAAAACTTTGTGTGGGCTCTCCCCCAAGATTTCACCTGTCTTGTTTTTATCTATCTGTTTTCCTTCACCAGTTTCGCCCTCGATGCCTCCAGAAAATCGTCATCGCGATACATCCGTTATATCTTTTTACAGATTTACAGATCACTTATAAAAGTATGCATTCGCATGGCTTCTCCTTCTGTGATTTATCCTCCATATGACATGTCACGTACAGATGAAACCTTGTTATTGGCTTCGTATTAAGGGATTCACTGGCATTAAGCTTTAAATGAAAGCCCGCAAGTCAGTGTAAGTTGGCTCACAGTATCAGAAAAGCATTTGCTTTGAACTTATGCCTGAGAAATAAAGACCAACTCAACTGGACTGTGTACACATGCCTATTGCCCACAGGCACATACACATACACATGATAGATATGTGTCCTTAGATTTAAAAAAAAAAACACACTCATGTGCACAATCTAGCTTTTCATATAAATATTACATACTATACAATATTTTTGTGTGACATACCATTCAAATTGTTACTGTATAAGCTTTCTTTGAGCTCACATCATTCGAGGTCATTTCACACACACACACACACTCGCTCAGGCTGCATCAGTAGGAATGACACAGTCACCGCTCTGCATGTGAGACATGTTGAGGCAGTAAATGGCGTAGAATAAGAATCATTGGCCTAAGCATTGTGGCAGAAATAAATGATAAATCACGGTGCAGTGTGATGTGGACACTTCATCAAGCTGTGTGATTGCTGAATACGCCCGCTGTAATACTGAAGCGATGAGTGCCATCACCGGCTCCTCATTGTAATTAATGTCACCACAGAAAAGGCAGAGTGCGAGAGAAAGATGGAGGGAGAAAGGGAGAAGAATGAAAAGACAGAAGTGGAAATAAGCAGCTAGCAAGCCTCAGAGGAAGATGTAATTTAGGGTTAGACCAAGTGCCTTGACTGTGAGATAATGGTGGTAATACAAGAATTGTGGTGGTCTAAAGAGAAGCTAAAGAGAGTTACTATAATTTTGGGTAGTTTAAGATTGTGTCATGGCATAGCTCGTGCATCTGAACTGACTGACGGGAATGTGTATGTTTCAAAACTATAGACACGGCACAAGTTGATAAAGCAACCTTGAGCGCCATTAAAAGGCACCACTAAATAATGTGTATTATTATTATGATTATAGCTAATGTATTAGCATCCCTATTTACAAAGAATACACGGAGCAACATTAGTATTCATTTGGAGTTGTGTTTCCTGCCACCCGAAGAAAAAAATGTAATATTCATTTTACTTTTAGCACCTAAAAAAAAATGATATTTTGCTAATCAGCTGCTAAATGCTCCATGATGTTCACGGTAGTTTCTAATAAGCAGCAACTTCTGTAGCAAGTGCTAAAAACTACTGTTTCTTGAACAGCCACTTGAGACAGAATGAGTTCATCTCCATAAGCTCCCATGTTAAAATGTCTAACTTCACAGCAGAAATAAACATGTTTACAGCCTGGTGTTTTGGTCTCTAGAGCTAATTTCCCCATTCATGACAACTGTACTGAGTCTGAATTTCTATATAACTCACTCATTCAAATTAAATTAAGGCTAAAAAAATATCAACATTGATGCTGCTATTCACATATTAACAGTGTTGCTGCTTTGATTGACAGGTGGGTACCGTTACAGGTGGCTTGTCATAGCACTCCACAGGTGATCCACATGCTTGTCCTCTTTAGATTAGCTGGGGGGGCGGAAGAGGCAGGAATACCGAGATGGCGATGGCCAGAGCCACCACGATCTGAGCTTCACAACGACTCTTTATTAACCTATGGGTGAAGTCACAGATACGACATCCATGTTTTATACTGTACGGTATACTATGGTTTCTAAAACCACAATCTAGGTTGATGAGAGTGGGGAGAGTTATTATTACATAATTAGTACATAACGTGTTGAAGAAGTTATTCATACAGAATAATTGAAAACAGCTGTGTGGCTGTACAAAAAGATTGTCATTTGTCTTTTTTAACCGTAAGCCATCATTTCACAGTTTGGCGACTCCTTGTGGATAACAGGCCTTCTACACAGCAGACATTTTGAGAGGAACAGGTGTTACTAATAACATTAATGACGGCTCCATTTACATCGAGTGCGCCAATGAACAAAGTGTCACATGACAGTGTGACAGCGATGAATTATTTACACCTGTGTTTTCCCTCCCCGAGACATGTAAAATGTCTTCTGTGAAAAAAAGCTTATGTAAAAAAAGAAACACTAGCACCCACTCTCACATTACTATTCTACACATAGGACCTTAATTTGACCATTTGGTGTCCTTAAGGAAACTAAACATACTGAATAAGTAATGGTAATGTGCATCAGTTGAAAGGTTGCTTGGCTAAAATATAATTAATTTCTATCCTATCCTAAAGGTTAATTATTGTTTTTGTTATATTATTGTCTTACACTATGTGTTCAACGATGTATTGTACAGCATTAAATGGGAAGGAGAGTTTTGCACTCAGCTATCAGATACAGTGACTTCTATATTCTCCGAGTCTATTTTGCAAGTGAAATGTTCACAGATATACTCCTGACATCGGTCCCTGACATTGTGTATTCCTGAATACTCCATCATGTTTTTCTCTCATTTTCTAGGTGTGTTTGCCATGGTCAGCCTTGGAAATGGAGAGGAAGCAGAGTGGTTGTATAAATTACAGGCCTCCAGGTGAAAGAGAGAGAAAACCAGAGAGTAGAGAGAGAGAGAGAGAGAGACAGGAAGCAGATGCAGAGCAGACTGGCTGTCTGACAGAGTATAGTAAGAAACAAGAATAGGATCATGTATTTATCTAATCAGACAAACATGAAAGTCTAGTTAGGTAGATGGAAAACATTTGCTTGTGTTCACTGCTTTATACCTCTATATTAACCTCTATCTATTGCTCTCTTTTCTCATGACACCAATGACCAGTTAATTGATTTGATGTACAGATCAGTATGCATTGTTGAATGCATACTGATCTGTCTTCAGCTAAAAAGAAAGGTTACACACAGCTGATTAAAAGGTTTGATGTCGTCCATGCACAGTGAAATATAATAAAGCCTACAGCGATCACATGTCATTGTTGCTAAAGGGCAGAGACACAGCGAAATACACCTGCACAGGTCAGAGCTGCAGTCATGATCTGCAGTGTCTGTACATCCAAGTTCAAGCTTTGTATTTTGCCCCCATCGTACAAGAAAAACTGGATGCATGTCGACGCTCAAACAGGCTTACTGATGCAATTCTGTTTTGTTCGAAAAACACCTGCAGCAATTTCTTCACCGAGCGCCCCAAAGCTCAGCGGTATTTAAAATCCAACACACCTTTGATTGACACGCATGACGCATTTTCTCAGCCTGTCTAAACCGATACCAACAATGCATACTTAAAAACCTTGGGGAAAGACTACAAATTAAAGATTGCGTTTGAAAAAAAAACAACAAAAGACAGCACACACGCTTGGTTCTTGTATTACAGTCACGTCACCCTCTCTCGCCTCCTTTCTGAGTTTCTGTCTGCTTTAAACAGAAATTTCCCACCAGTCTCTCACACAGCCCTAACACTGTAGCAACCCAAGGCCTGTTGATCAATGCAACCTTAATTTGAGAGCATGGATTATAATAGAGGCATTAGCGTCCATTGATTAGAGCTCCAGTGAGGAGGCTAGTTGCAGTGTGAATGGAGAGTCAATAGAAACATCACTTGAAATGACAAAGACCTGTAGACCCTCTAAGCCACGGGGGGATTTAAATGTCAAGAACAAGCTTGATGTGAAGGGGAGTTTACTGTACTTTTGTTTGTTCTGGGTGTTTTATGCTAGTGCTTTTAAAAACAGATCCAACTGTTTTTATTCAGAATTATAGATTACTACACCTTGTTGTACTTCCATCCTTTCTTTTGGTTGCTGCTGTGACTGATTGCTAGTTTATGATTCGTTCTTCTAAACATTTTCTACAGATATGAAAAAGATGGTGAAGACTTTGAGTGGATGGTTACCGGTGTTGATTGGCGATGTGCTGGAGGTTCAGTGTGAAGGATGAATATGCACTCTGGAGCAGTGCCACTTGAATTCAATTTACTTCAGTTTGACTTTATTTTGCCCCCAGAGGGAAATAAAAGAAACTTTAAAAACAAAGAAGAAGGCACATACTTTTAATACATAAAAAACAGCTTTCAAGATAAAGTGGGAGACACAAACTTTTAATGCATAACAAACCAAAGATTTATGTTCAAACAACAAAAATCTGAAACTTGCTAATTCATAGGGGAACAAGTCTAACACAGATATCATATACCGCCTAATGAATGATAAAAGTGGTGATGGTGTACTGGTTACCTCCCATATGACGGCTTTCTCTTAGTAAACAAACAGCATATGTTTAAGCTGAGGTGACAAAGACCTTCAGCAGCTGCAACAATTACAATGAGAGCAAAAGAAGAAGTCAGGCAACATTGTTGAGACAAAGTACGCATATAGAGGAAGTTTAGGTGGATGGATGGGCCAACAAAACATTGGACTTTAAAGGTCCAGTGTGTAAGATTTAGGGGGATCTATTTACAGAATATGGCCGAAATGGAATGGAATATTAACAAAGTTAACGCGTTAATTTTGTCGATTAATTTTGAAGAATTAACGCGTTAAAAAAAATGAACGCAATTAACGCGGTTTTGTTTACTTCCGCTGGCGGCCGCCATTTTGGATGTGGCAAAGTAGAGCTTTGTTTCCCACATATATTAGTGTGTGTGTGTGAATTGGTGTATAAGAGGCATTAACTTAAAGCCCTCACGGAGACTGCGCCCTGGGCGGTCGCCCACATTGCCCACAGCTAAAACCGGCCCTGCTTGTATTAGTTTACGGGCAGATCTGCCACATCCAATATGGCGGACAGTTAACGTATCGCAACAACGGACCAACCTGCTCAATGAGGCGTCTATGTTTATGTCTATGATCTATCCTAACTAAAGGAGAGTCTATGGCGGAAAGATGGATAAGGACGGACTTTTAGGGGGAACATTTCATTTTAAAAAGTTGCCCGACGGCTCGTTGGACAAAAACAAGGCAATTTGCACAGTTTGCAAAGCCGAATTTAAATTCCACAGAAGTAACACGACTTTAACATATCACCTCAAAGCAAAACACCCAGTCTACACTACAGGAGTGTGGCACTCCTCAGTATATTTCCTCATTCTGGCTTTTTTCTGTTTGCACTGTGCATATGTGCACCTTAAGCCAATAACATGAATGAATTTCATATACTTTATCTGAGTTTATTCTACATTAATTTGATCATTTTACATAAATAAATATTCATTATAAGCTTCAGTCTCAGAAAAATGCATTTAATTTATTGATACATTTATTGATAGATTAATCGCGATTAATCGCGATTAATTACAGAAATTTTTGCGATTAATTAGTTAATTTTTTTTAATCGATTGACAGCCCTAATATATATATATAATGTCACCAGATAAGTAATAAGAAAAGTTTTTTCTTACCTTAGAATCAGCCTAAATCCTACACACTGGAACTTTAACAACTTTAACACAGCGACTTATTTACTGTTTCATTTTTTTCTTTAAAGCATGATCGAGATTGTTCCCCAACCTTAGCCACGTGGTTATTATTGTAATTTAACCCAAACCGCAACGTTTGCCTATCTTTGACAGAGCACTTTATATTAACCCAAACCACCATCAGACTTTGTTGCTGAATCTTATGGGTTCCTTGTATCCCATGCTGAGCTTTGGGGTTCTGTATTAAGTATTAAGTATTCTGCTTGTTCCGTTCATAAAGTTTTCTGTATACATTAAAAACATTTAATCTTTGCAGGCAATAAGTGCAGTGCTAGCATCAAAATTGTGTTTATTTTCAGTAACAGTACCACTATGTCTACAAAGCTGAAAAAACTGTCAAGATCCCCAAAGAATTAAGGTTATTTTATAGTTCTAATAAACTATTTTGAGGTTTTATTTTTCTAAAATGCATCTATTTTATATGAAAATTTGAAATGTGCATGTACAATTAACATTGCCTCAGTGAGATAACATGCATCTCTTTCCTGTAATGTCCCATATCCAAACTGAGACATTTTGGCCAGTAATCGGATTAATGAAACAATCGGGCAATCAGCAATCATGAACTGTCCAAGCCTGAGAACAATAATTTTTTTTTTCTTTTGGGGCAGGAAAAAGGGGTGAGAAAACAACAATAGCCAATTGTCTTTATCGGTGAGCAGCACATTGCTCATCCACACCCTCTGCAGCCAGTCATCCAAACCCTAATTAACTCTCTGGAATTGACTGTTTTTCTGTTGTTTTTTTTTGTCTTGATGTTCCTCCCCAATATTCACAGTGCTGGAGATTATCTTTATCGTTTTTTTAGTGAGCAATGATAACCTGGGTGCACTGCAGAGCTAGGAAAAGCATGCCAGGGGCAATAATATTTCCACCCTGCTTGCACTTCTATTGACTATGCTGTGGCTGACAGAAGCTGACTGACAGTTAGTCACCAAGAGGCATAATCCTATACTGCTCTCAGGGTGAGAGAGCGGATCACCTTCTGTCAAACCAGACCCACTTATTTAATTTTATAGGATAAATTACTAAGAGATGTCCAGGATTCCTCAGAGTTGCTAACAAGGTAGGACATGGAAAGACTTACGATCACAAAGAGGTGTACTCGCTGGCTGTTTCTCCCTGCTGATCTACAGCATTGTTGTGGTTTCCAATTCTCTAAAGGCGCTATGTGTTACTAGTTCCCCTTCCTCCTTCCACTTCATCCTCCTCTTGTGAAGCGTGAAGTAATAGCAGTGCTGTGAAACTGCTATGCTTGCTCTTTCATCTCCCCGTGGAGCATCTGGACGGTTTGAGACGCGTAGTTGCGAGAACACACACCCCAGGCCCCAGTGTGAAACTTCACCCACTAACACACAGCGATGGCATCTTCCAACAGAGCATTTTCATTTTCCACAGCTTATGCTAAATATGGCTCACTCTCTTCCTCTCTTGTGCAGCTGGAGGTAGCTGCTGGAGACAGAGAGAGACAGATCTGAGAGATGGGAGAGGTGGAGGGCAGGGCTGCAAAAGGTGAGGCGGGGACACATAGGGCTTATGGGAATGGGGCGAATGACAGGGAGGGTGAAGGGGTGAATCGTGTTGTCGTGTTTCGCAACAGCTCCAGGGGGTAAAGGCTAATTTGACGTTAAGAGGGGAAGGAGGGGAGAGGAAATGCAATGAGGCTAATTTGAAGTGATATGGAGGGGGAATAAGCTGAACAGTAGACTCACTCAAACAGTCAGGTTCAGTCATTCAGTTTATTCCCACGGAGGGCTAATGTACGAGAGAGGCAGACAGAGTGGGTGGGATAGACAGAGATATATACAAAAGAGGGAGCAAAGAAGAAGAGAAATACGAGCTTAGGGCATAAGTAGGAGTGTTACATCATGGAATTGTAAAAGATTGGGTCAGGTGGGAGTTTGCCTCCTCCAGGACTGAATTTAAAACCTCTCTGCCGCCTTTACAGTCTACAAAAAAACATCCCGCCCAATAACTCAGAGAGCCTATTATCCCACAATCCTCCACTGGAGGGTCAAGCAATAGCCTGCACCTCCAAGCCCCCCAGGACGATGCACCAAAGGGAACTCTGCTGCCGCTCTTCCTTCTGCTGGCGGAACAAACTACACACACCTAGGGGCACCGCAGACCGGATGCTTTTAAAGAACAGGCCTCCAGAGATTTTGGTCTTTTTTTAGCAAGACATTTTCATGTTCATTAACAAGTGGCCTGCCACTTCTTGGCCTTTAATTTTAATTCCTGCTGTGGTTTACATGCTTCCTTCCTACTCAAATAAAAGCACCAACACAACGATATATAAATACTCCTGTACTTGTGGGAAGCTGAAATGAATGAATGAAATGAACACAACACTGACATATCATCTTTCAAGTTGATGTAGCTCATTTGTAACAGCTGCAGTTATGGAAGATCATGATTATTCATTTGGACCTCTATCAAATATTCACTCTCACTCTCTTTAAGCTGTTAAAGATAATTCTGGGGAGCTGTTAGCTGATATATGGGATAGTAAAGAAGGAAAGAAAAGTTAGGACAAATCTATCTTTACTGCTAACAGCTCCAAAACTGATAATAACGTGACAAGAAGCCCCAACCGGACACTGCTTTTTTTAGTAGGGAGCCACAAGCCGAAAGAGTTGGGCGGGATTGTATTACTTTTTAATTAAAACCACTGGTATTTTAACAAAATTAAACAGTTATTACTTTGGGAGCGTACAAGAAACTATAGCTCCCATAGTTACCATCCCTGCAGCACTGGCAAGCACGTTTTTGTGACTTGCTTTCATCTGTATCTGTAAAACATCTCTGACACTCTCTTTTATGGTCTTTTTTTCCAATACTTTAGGTGCAATCTTGCTGTCTAAAAATGTCCAAACTGTTAAGCCCTTTCTGTCCTGCTGTATTACAGACAAATGAATTTGTAGCTCCCCGACTCGCCTTTTGTCAAGCCTGTGATGGTTTCAGTTTTTTCGTGAAGTGAGCCACAGGACATGCTGTTGAGAAAGGCTTTGCTGCAAGGCTTAATTTTTTTAATCATTAGAGTTGTCACAAATGTCACTGAGATTTTCTTACTTCCTGAACCCAGAAGTTGTGGTTTCACTTCGGCTCTCTTAAGTGAATGTTGTGAAGTCACACAGAAGTCACAGTTCATACGGGTTTAGGAGTCTGTGGTGAAAAACAAATCAAATTCACAAGGGTGCATTGTTTTAGCATCGTTGATGTCTTTCCATTTTACTCTCAACGGTGGAGCGATGCTGACACACCATCCTTGTCTTACCCACAAAGTTCCCTCTGTTGCTGACGAGTCTTGAGCTCCTCTGGTTAATTTGTGCTCGCCATAGTGTGACTGATCTGGACGCCAATCAGCCTTCTTGTGCTAAGTTCAGCACATATTACAAATGGCGTGCAGCTAAAAGTTTTTGTCAAAACTTGTTCTTGTGTGCTTTCGTTCTGCATTACATGCATTAATTTACAGTGTCTGCAGTGTGCATGGGCCGTGACGGTTTAGCGTGAATACATGAACCATTACAGTCCCAGTAAATCCGGTTCTTGTACAGCACTGCTGTCACTAAGATCTGCATTATGCAACTGCATCATTAGATGCATCATTCTTAATTTAGTCCTCTTGTTGTTTGATAATTCATGCTACTCAATACATGTATTTTCTCCCTGCCAGGAGGAAGTAGCTTTCAAATTCAGATGAGTGGCAAACAGGAAAGTCAAATACCTTTTATATATATTTATTTAAATAGCTGCAGATGAAAGGTTACTCTGATCCATTGTCTATGTTCAGCTCTGTTCTCTCTCACTCCATCTGTCTTCCTCAATCTTTCTGTCTTCTCTTCCTTCTGTATATCTTTTCTGTTTCTCTGGAGAGCTCTTTCTTTCAAGCTTATTTCCCATGAGCCTCTGCTGATTGTGTGATTGCAATCACCCCACGCAGCTGCCATGGTGACAGGTAGAGTGTATTCTTGCTCCGAGCTTAAATTTAACACCACATTTGATGACATAGGCAGAATGAGGTGTACAAGGATGTGTCCCTGTTTGTGTGTGCGTGTGTGTGCACATGTGCAAGTGCACATAATTTTTCTAACTGACTTACACCCATCACAAAAGCGTGGATGTCAGAAACTGTGTGTTATCTCTGCTGTCTGGCAGTGTGTACTGTATGAGGGTTTATTGCATCAGAATATGAGAAATACCGTCAGATACAGTACAGTTATATATCAATTTGTCAGCATCTACTCCTATGGGGTATCGGGTTTGTCAGTGAATGGAGGGTTTATGAGCGCTGTCTGTCTTTACGTCTCTGTATCTCCTACCGAACCTCTCTGAGGAGTGGTGGATGCCCTTGCTTGTGTCAAACTGGTGTGTCAGAGCAATCTGTTTTGACAAGCTCAGAGAGATGTTTGATAGTGAGGTGCCTTTTCCCGTCTAAAAAGGAAATTGGATGGCATTTTTGCTCTGTGTCACACATGCATGACTAACTGATAGAGTCACTGTAAGCAGGAAAAAATATACATATATTAAAGTATATTATGCCATACCCTGCTGAATGTTCTCAATTATGGCACTATGAGACTGGTTTGCACTGTGTGACAGTCCTTGAGTAAATTATGGTGAACGCAGGGAGAAATAACACCTGAAAAACCCAATTTCACACCACATAAAACTGTACATCAAGCAGCTAATTGCTATTCTGAATGTATTCTCTCGCATTTGCCGTCAGAGGCAGTCAAGCCGAGGCAATATCACAGACACCTTTACACAAGCTTAAAGTCTGTTGTCACGCAGTCAATGTCAAGATTTTCTGTCCAGCCCGAGCCTTCACTGGCATCTACAGTACGCAGCTTTTATTGAACGCGTCCACACTTCACTGAATGTGGACTGAAGCCGCTAATGCAGCCCTCCCTGTGTCTCCATCTCCCGTCCCTTATGTCTCAGCCTCTGTCTTTACACATCCTTCACTTTCCCCCTAGCCTGCACCTCTCAGTGATGTTTTCCTCTTTTATATTCACACTCCATCTCCCTTGTACTTTCACGACACCCTTTTCATTTCCGTCCTTCTCCTTTATCTTACTCCCCTTTTCCCGCCTGACGATGCTTTCATTCCTCAGGTTCATACTTCATCTCCTTCTTTCTTTCACTCTATCCTGCTTTAATTTCCTTCCTTCTTTCCCTCATCTTGCAGTTTTTCTGTTTTTAATACCACTCTAGATCACATCATGGACCACAGCTTCAGTCAGGCAGTACAGTCAGATGTGCAAATGTCTTTCATCACAGGTTTGATATAAAACACAGGACATCAAACAGTTGTCTGCTTGACTGTTTTTTTCTTACCTATTATATTACAAGCTTCTTCAAAAGTACCTTTAGGCAATATTCTCACTGCTGAGCAGTAGAGTATCATTAATTTGTCCACTAAATCAGAAGCAGCGTGGTTAACTATGCCGGTGAGCCTAAAGAAATGTTGTTCCGCAGTCCATCAAGTTTAAGTTGAGGCTGACAGACTTAGACAACAACACTGCTTAAAAAAAAAATGCAGTCCCCTCATTCATTACAATGGGACTGCTGCTTTGACAGAGCGGGGGTGGTAAAAAAAAAAAAATAGAATGCAGGGTCGTCCTGTAAAAAAGTTTTTTTGTACCATTATGTAGCAAGGCCAACACAGTGGCCAATCAGATACCTGTGAACACATGCCATATGCTGGGTATGCTGGTTTTCTGTTGTTACCTGGCATAATAACTCCAGAGTTGTAAAATCCGGTCTCACAGCATTATTAACTGCTGTTCAGTGTTTTGGTGTCAAACTAATGGATGTATTACTCAAACCGGCCTCTCTTGTTTATATTTTATTGTCTCGCTGGTGCTTGACTCAACACCGAAGCAATCCCTTATGTTGTTCTTCACAGCGCTATTTACTCTTTGAACATTTGGTAAAGGCAGCAAGCTCACATGCTGTGGACCACAGCGTAAAATAAAAATCACAATATCAAATTCCTAACTTCATATCCCCATCCATTCTGATATCTTTGGCCATTAGAGATTTAAGTAGGAGTGGAGAGTTACAAAAAACTCAGACTTCAACATTATTCTCCACAGTAAAATGGCCACTGTCATAACTTCTGCCTCTTGTCAGTGTTAGAATCCCACTGGATGTGTGTTGTGGAGTTCAAAATATTTGGTGTCAAAGTTCAAATCAGTTGAACTTTAGTTGCACAAGTCAAACTAGTGCTATAGCCCTCTTCATTGGATATAATCCCCCTGTTGCTCTGTGTTGAACTTTTGGTGTTAAAAGTCTGGCAAGGCACGACATCCGGAACCACAAAGTATTGCACTAACCCATCCTTTCAAATCATTAATTCAGTGTATACATCAGGGATTAAACCCAAGCCCAAAGGCTTACTCTGCCAGTGATTCCAAGAACATTCACACAGGCCTTTGTCTAAACATTTACTAGTTTTGATGCCTTCGGCACTGGGCCTGTATACAGCCACAGCTGGGGTGGACACTGGACAGATTTTAGCACTAAAATTCTGGCAGCATTTATTTTGGCAAGTAGCAACAGTCATATCCTCCCAGTCCTTTTCTCCAGAGCATAGAGGAGGTAGTTAGCATTGACTCTCATTTAAAATAATCTGTTTCACTGTTTGCCCTGGAAGCTAAATTGGCAGCGCTAGTTTAATTTTTTCTAATTCCATGCATGTCTAACACGCTGGTCTGAGAATCTATATCTTTTCAGTTCTTGGCCACTTAAAGGAAATTAAATGAATGGCTTTGGCGAACATGAAGGAGGACTTTCATTTAATAACTTTCTGGTTTAATAAGAAAAAGAGGTGACACCACTTGAAGTTACTTCTGAAGTTTAGATAAAGATTTTTTGGAAGATATTTGAAACCACATGACAAAATTTCTTCCACCTGAGGTCCATAACGGTGAAGATATTTGCCCCTGCTTATCCTCTAAAGGACGTGCTAGTAGCAAACTACTTGCTAGCTTGTGAACATTGACACGTCCAAAGCGACTAGCAAGAGTTGGCAGTGGGAAGTGTCGTGCCATTTATTTGCTGCCCTTGGGTCTTTAGTGTAATACCTCCCCACACAGTAATACAGCACTGAAAAGATATTGGAGGTGATGTTACCTGAACCCAGAGTCTTCAAAGACTATAGAAGTTTAGAGAGCAAGAGAGTGCATTTCTTTTTTCCCCCCCTCAAGGACTATCCAAAATTGGGAGGAAGTTTCTGTATGACCTCGGTGTCAACTCAGTCGATGTTAACACAACCAGCAAAGACAGTGAGATTAAGTGGTGAAGTCACCTCTAGCCTCCAAGGGAGTGATCTGCTATATGAAGTCCACTATGCCCACAAAAGAGGCTGGGACTTGGGATCTGGTGCTTTTGAGAATCAATTCAACCCACAAACTAAACCAAACCGTCCATTTTGACCCATTTGGCATTCTGTTTTCACTTCCTTACTCCAGAGAGAACAACGTTCTCTGTACTCAAGGAAATCTGGCTCTGAACTCCCTCGTACTTATTTGAGATGCCATGTTGTTTAATTATCTGCTGTGTGTGCACTGTATTTTTAGTCAAGATCATCTGCGTGCCAGATGAACTTTAAACGACTCAATAAAGACATTTTAAATGTCAAATGCCTAATTTTCTTATTTTCTCTCGCTTTTGCTGTCTGTTCCTTCTCTACTCTCACACATTCTCCAAGTTCTCCAAATTCTCCACCCCTCGCTCATGCGTTTCCTCTCCCATCTTGTCCCAGCTTCCACTTTCTTTTCATTTGTCCCCGTAGCCATGGGCACGGAGGCAGACAGGGAGGTAATTACACAGATTCTGTCGTTATGTAATTCATTATCTCGCTCCGTCTTGATTGGTTCACTTGGATGGGGTGGAAGATGGAGAGAGTCGTGGCAGGGGGAAAGGGAATAAAAGACACTTTACACATGGTACACAAAGTAAAAAGATGGACAAAGAGTGTGGCGGCTGGCACTGTGTTCTTACATGGGTCACAGGTTCCAGTAAAAGAAGGAGCTGGCAGGAGGCTACCTGTCAGACTGCTCATTCTCCTCTCAAGGTAACTGCTCTCCCTAAGAGCAGGAAAGACTCAAGATACACAAGCAAACATATTCAGCGTTACACACACAGATATGAGTGCATTTTTTATTATTATAAATCATAACACTTGAGGACGCAACACATGCATGTCTAGTTTTTCAGTTTTTCATTAATGGTCTGTGTCTCTGTGACTGTGGAGTCCACAGGACAGCCGAGGAGAACTTGTTCTTGTCTGTTCAGAAAGTGATAGATAAATAACAATTTCCTACATTCAGACATCATAATGTACGAGTTCACAAGCCTCTATTGCTAGCCAGTGACAGATTGTTCAGTGAAGCTGTTCATTATGCTTGCAGCAAACATAAATGAAATCAAATCATGGGTAGGCTTCATCTTTGTAAGACACTTGGAAAGCACCCATGGCGCTACTTTGACCACTCAGCTTACACTGTGACCATACACGAGCCAAATGATGGGACAAAAGAGCAAATAAAAGCAAATAAATAAATAAAGGAAATGCTTGATTGCCTTCTATTTTAAGTCTTGTTGTGTTGAAAGAGTCAGTGCACATTCTGGAATTAAACTTGCAAGGTCACACGGACAAACTATAGAACAATAAAGGGGGAAATAATATAGACATAGGGAGAAGACCAGATGAATGGACAGAGAAAAAACAAGCAGTAGAGACTTGGCAGAAAGAGAAAAGGGGATCAGAAGGGGAGACACTGTGTGGGAGAAAGAGCGCAAGAGAGAAACAGTTACAAAGAGTCACAGAGAGAAACAGCTTACAGCAAGACCACTGTCCCCGGCATTATGTGTTTGTCATCATTTCCCTGATTCACCGCTGTGTTACATAATGCCAAGGAGAAGGCCACGATTTTATATAATAACCACTCACTGCAGGACATGTCTATCTCAGAGTGTTTAGTTTTCTATTCTGACTTTAGTGGGAGCAAGTCTTAATGTGAGAGAACACATGGACTTGTGTAAAACAACCTTCTCTGCCATCCCACAAAAGAAAACAGTCTCCCTTGACCGCTGAACCTGGGAAAAAAAAAAAGACTCTTGTCCTTTCAGTGTTGTAATCTAGGATTCAATTTTCCTCACCAAACTCCATTACTAACTGACCTTGGATCTGCTCAATTGATTGGCACTTGAGTGATAAACAGAATACCTTGAACAAACACTCAACCTCTCTAAGAGATTTGTTAGAAGGGCCTACATCTGTTAACATCGGACTGAGGAAACTCCAAACCACAACAAGGTTTATTTAATTTTGAAAAAATTGTGTTAAAGAGGTTACGACATAGCTATGTTGGCTGTTTTTATGACCGACAGTTTGCACAGGATGTTTTATTTTGAAAATCGACTGGATTCTCTATGCTGTTTCTGTGTCTGGATTCCGGCCAGCTCGAGCTGCTCAGGGCAGACTGATGCTTTAAAAGCTGAAACATTTCACTTGTTCAATGTCAATATTTTATGTAAATGAGTGTCTGCTGTCATGCTTGAAACATTTTAACACCAGTCATTATTATTACAGCCCTCATGAGATGCATTGCATTCACTTTTCCACATACCAATAAATTATTACTTGACTGAAGATAGACTTTGTAATCAGTGATCTGTCAACACAGCGTAACACCAGGCATCAAGAGGTGTCTTATTTACACGTGTTGTTTTGTTCAAAACTTTTTTCCAAGCGAAATGAATTAGAATAAACTGTCAGCGGTCTTTGCCAAAATTAGCCTCCTGATGTTTATCTCTTTGAGTGAATAACATCTTGTTGCAGTACATAATCATGATGTGAAAAATGTAATGTAAAGCAGTAATTAGACAAAGCTTGTCTATATTTTTTTATTCTAATGCACACCACAAAGAAACACGCTGCTCTCACAAACACACTCATGCTTGACCGTCTCTGTTGCACCATCATCATGACCACAGTTTACATCCGTCTTGTCTTGTATTTGCTCTAGACAGCCATATTTAAATCTAATGAGCTTCCCTGAGACTGAGCTCCTGGCTCCAGTAAGGTTGCACAAGATGTGTGAAACCTAATCCTCTCTCACACAGATCACTGACTTACAGCGATCAGCTAATAACTCTGCCAACTCTCTCATTAACTGCTCTCAATAACTCTGGTCTGGCGCCTGTGAACTCCACACACAGCGCAGATCTGACACGCACATACACCATTGCATGTACCAAATGAAAGCAGTGAGCGTCTATGCCCAACTCATGCTGGTGGTCAACCCCTACAGATGATGCCACAAATACTATACGTGCAAAAATAGTCAGAGGGAATGCATTTACCTAGTTAGTGTTCACCTTCAGCACATTCTAACTTTCTTTGACCATGGTTATCAAGCAACGTTGAGATAGGCTTGCACCTGCTCTCCTCCTGCAATCCAAACAGCAGCCTTACATACCAACGAGAGAGTGTCCTCTCTGATATGATTTAGTGCTGTTACTGTCTATGACCTCAAGGCCCATGCATGACCCTGAGGATAGAAAATTCCATGTGTTGTCATTTCCAACCAAACATACATTCTTGGATAATATTTGGCTACAGCCATACTAGCAGCTAAAAGGGCTTTGCGCCAAATGCCAATGTCCGCATGCTAACGTGCTCACAATGACAATACTAACATGCTGATGTTTAGCAGGTTTCATCATCTTGGAATAGCCTGTACAGTAGCCTGAGGGATCACAAAATAATTTCAATTCATCCTGTGGGGAGCATTAATATCCAACCAAATATCATTGGTCTAGTAGGGGGAAAGTTTTTTGATACATTTCACTCAAAGTGTCAGCCTCATAGTAATGCTGAAGTAAGTCAGTGATCATTTGATCATTAGAATCCATTGTCTGGGAGCCTTGGTGTCTGTACGAAATGTCATGACCAATGTAGAAATTGAGATGTTAAACTGCCTAAGTGAAATTCCTCTGCTGGTGATAGAGGAATATTTAAGCCAGGGAATCACCAAAGTTAATAGGAGTCTCCTTCTGGGAACCATGGATATCTTTACCAAACGTCATTGCAATCCATCCAGTAGTTGAGATATTGTAGTCTGGACCGACAAACAGCCAAACAGACCTACATTTCCAATCTGAAGATTGGAAGTCACTTCACTAGCAGCTACAAACCTCGTCAGGAGAATGTAGGTGAGCTTTGATCACATTTGGTTGGCAGCACAAGCAACCCCACAAAACAGAAACTATAGAAATCTCTCATGTGAAATATACTGAGGTGTTCTAACTTTGGCAGGAGTCTGTCCTTGTCGGATACAATTACTTCTGTCGCTGATTGAAAACATTTTCAGTGTCTTTAATATTCTTTTATTTCCCAACACGCCTTTCAATCAAAGGTACAGATCACAGCGCCTCTTCCAAATTTGTGCAATCCTGTCACCCTCAAACCTCTCATCGCCAATGAATTGACATTTGCAGCTCTGCAAAAAACATAAACACAAGTCTTTGGCATTCATATCTAAGCTATGTGCCAGCATAGACTAAAGGCTGGTACTTTGCAACCTCAGTGAAAAATGTCTAACACATGTACGTACAGCCAAAAACACATATATATTTGCACAGTGGCTCTTTAGATGGCATAATGAGCCAGAAGACTAACCTTTAACTAGAGATGCTGGGTTTGAGACCTTGTCTTGTTAGGCAGATGAGTGACTGAAGTGTCCTCAAATAAGGCTCCAAATCCTCTTAGATTTGTAGTGAGCCAGTTCTTGTAGAGTGAATGCATATCATTGATTTATTATGCATTGACACCCATTAGCACGGGAAGTGGGAGGCTGCGGGGGCTGCAGTCCCTCTTGTAGTACCTTCAATTGGTAGCTGCAGAAGGTTTTTATACAGCTATCTTGTCTGTATTTATTTATTTATTTTTAATATCTGAAATGATTCCCGCTATTCAAACAATAGATTGCATTTACAGAATGATCCTCAAAGATCTGAAGGATGTTTTTTTGAGAGTTTCTTACCTGGACTTTTATTGAAATGACTGTCAGGAAATATTCAGCACTAAGGACGATGCCAAAGCAGTTTTTACCGTCACGCAGGCTGGAGCTTTAAATGTACCGCATTTGTTGGTACTGTACTGCTTCATGTTTCATGTGTGGGCTATTGTAACCAGCTGTGTGGTCAGGTTACTATGCTACAGATGCTGCAAATTTAACTGTAGAAAATTCACTACCAAACTGTCAGTTTTTTATAATATGCACGTGTGTAAGCTGTCACAAACATGCACTTATCCAGGGCAAACCCACCTGATGAAAATACATTCCTGCACGCATGTTTAAACCAAATCGATTCACAATGAAAGATCCTGTTGATGTTTTTCCTGTTGGTGTTTTTCCAAACCTCTGACAAGTCATGAATTATACAGTAGGTTGTGGTGGAAAAACTAGCCTCAACTGTTAAAATGTAAATGAGTTACATTGATGGCAACCAAGCAAACTCAGGTCAACTTGGGTAAGTTATTGATTTGTTGTTTGCGAGTGCGTGCATGCATGTTTGCACACTGATGCAGTGATTCAACATAGCAAGTTGTCACTCACAGAAACTAAAATCACACAAATCATTTTGTATTTGTATTTGCAATTAAAGCTTACTTTAAGACTATGGCTCCTTGTCATTCACCTCTGTGGGCGTGAGCCTTACGAATATAACCTTGTTAATGCTCTGATGATATCATCTCTAAGCATAATGAACTAATATGTCAAGTGGATGTCTCTCCTATCTGCCAATCTCTTTGCATCAAGTGTTTGGTAGGTGGGTATGTTGGTAATCTTTATAGCAGTTTTAATAGCTCTCATTATTCCCCCGTTCCACTGCTTTTCACAGTGATTCAAAACCTGCTGACAGCAGCAGCCGGCTGCCAAGCAGCAACTAGCATACTCATTATTTCACAATCAGGAGTCTTTTATTTACCTCCATCGCCACTCATGGTCTCCATGGGAGCTAATGGAGACGTTTTTCTCATTAAAATGAGACAAGGGGAGTACGAGCTGTCCAGCCAGGCGCCCCAAATTTTGCGCCCGTTGGTTAGCCTGCGCATACAACATTCTCTATTTGTTGCATTGTAAATAACCGAGGCACTGTCTCCCCTTTGTGGAAGCTCATTTAAGTTGTTCAATTTGTGCTAAAATTGACACCGACTAACTAAATGTTGATTCTTTTCATCAATGGTCAATTCAGTCGAGAGAAAATACACAGGAGTCCAACCAAGATGTCTTATGTTGAAAGGTTTATTGAAGATTGATTAAATATAATGGAGGATTTATCGATATACTCAACTCGGAAGAAGCTGTCCTTTCTGGATCCTCAGAATATTGCCATACGTACTCTCCGTACATTAATGGTCTTACACATTGCATCTACAGTATAAGGCATTTTGTAATTGGTCATTAGTCTATAAACAAAGAGATATGTTTACATCTAGTGGTCTGACATCGTTATCTAACTCTGTAGAGGCTTGTATATTATTTAACTATCCGTTGTGTGTAGGGAATGACACAGCCCTATCCTCTGACCTCAGTTATATTAATGATCAGAATGGCGTCTGCTTTCCTAACACAAATATACAGCTGCTACAGCTGTGTGTCCCCTAACAATCTAAGATTTAACACTGTCCCTTCAGTGACCTTAGGCCTCTATATGTAGCATACTAGAATAAAAAAACAAATTCCCTCACAGTAAGTTGATCTTTTCACTTCATGGAAAGTTAAAAGCTCAGAAAGCTCTGTGCCGTGTTTGGCGTTTCTGAGCTGCATCAGCAGATTCAGTAGAAGTTCAGTACTCTGTTGTCAAATACTGCCTTCACAATAACTGTATATTACTGCCTGACCCTCCACAAAAGAAATGCTTTCACACAAATAGACACACACACATGCACAAACTCACAGCTGTGTGTAGACCAGGAAGTGTCTAAAGTGGGTTATGGGCTGTTGTAGTTATTTAAAAACTGCAAGTGTCGGATAATTGTTGGTTAAAGGGCAACTCTGGTTTTAGCTCATTTCCCTCCTGCACTCTCTTATTATTTGACATCACTATAGAATTTTCCCCAGTGCCTTTTCTTACATTTGCTATTTTCTCCTTACATACTTTCATTCTTTCTTTTTCACTTTTACTTTCTAAAGTAAAGCAATTTTAGTAATATCTAAATATTATTTTAGACTCCTCGCAAGCTGGAGAGTCAGTTTTAGGTTGACCTAGAATTAATTTCTCATTTTACCGGCTATATCTGGCAGAAGCATCTCGCTTCAGTCCATCTGTCAGCTTAGTTGTGATTATTACTTTTCAGTGTATGTAGATCTGATATGTGATTAATTAGAAAAAATGAGACAGTCCCAGTTAAACTGGTGCACACATTCTCAGATTAACAGAAGACAGATGCTGTGTCTGTGTAAGTGAAAGTTTTATTTTGATCAGTGAAACAGATTTTTAAATTAGTTTGAGTTTAGGTTATATCGTGCCGTTTCTGGAGAACAACATACTTTTCATAAATTTACTGTCTGAATTAGACATCTTTGTTCCAAAGTAGGTGAATGTGTCGGAGGGTTGGCAAATGTTAATGAAAAATGTCTAATATTATGGTGTATGCTGAAGCAGCCTGAAGGAAATAGTAAACATGGAATCAAAAAAACATCTGAGAGAAATGAACAAGTGTGGGTTTGAATTTGGATTACTTACTTGAAATCTATTTTTTACTCTTTTTATGTTCTCTGGCTAAAGATAGATTGTTGCATAACTTAAGAAATAAACATGAAGGAAATATACATGTTGCATCCTGACTTTCCCTGAATATGAACGTCCTAACGCTTTCTTCATTCATATAATATAACTTCCTCACATTACTCATCCAGTACAGTCAGAATTTGTTAGACTTCGCATTTATCATAGGGATAATTTGCAACCTAGTTTCCTCTAACAAACCAGTCCTGGAAGAATAAGAGATGTCTTCTTTGCTGAATAATACACAACCCCAAAAAAAATCCATCTGAACCTGGCAAGAAAAATGGGTCCTTGTAACATTTAATTATTAGAAATTGCTGAGTACAAAAGTTTTGTAATAATAGCCCGTCAGAGGAATACATAAGCATTTATCCTGTAAGGGAGAAGGCCTGTGGTTGTTTGCTTTGTAATTAAGGACGCCACAGCTCCTGCAGCTACTTTGCTCTCCTCCTTCTCCTCCTCCTCTTTTCCTCTCCTCTTGTCGGCAGCAGTGCTCAGTGTAATCTCTGGTCCTAATAAACACATGCACACATGCAGATACATGCATGCACACACTCTCTCTCTCTCTCTCTCTCTCTCTCTGTCTCTCTCTCTCTCTCTCTCTCTCTCTCTCTCTCTCTCTCTCTCCACACACACATATTCTGTGTATACATATTAGCTGGAAAAGCATGCCGTCTTAGCGATGCGGGCCTTCACCACGCGCTGCAGTGGCTATATATAGAAGTCATCATAGTCAGCTTTCAGGCCCCCCTCATCTATTTTCCCTCTCTTCTTCTTTTCTGTATTAACCGCACCAGTGGTTTTCTTTTCCTAAAGTGCTTTCTAGCCGGACAGCCCATCCTCACTGCTGTCCTTGAAAAGGTTACGCACATGTTTCATTCTTCTCCATTTTGTCCGTCTCCCGCAGAGAGAGAAGGGGGAGTGAGAGACGGCGAAAGAGATGGAGGGAGAGAGAGAGAGAGAGAGAGAGACAGTCCCTCCTGATTGAGAATGATTAAAAGCAGCGGGTTGTCACACCCTGCTGGTACTGATGACACGACAAAATTACAGCGTGTTAAAGACAGTAGGAGGATGACGGAGGGAAGCAGGAGCAGGAGGGAGAAAACACAGGGAAAGAAATTGCAATCCAAAACCTGTTTCCGCAAATTGATGTTGAGTAGAGCCTCAAATCCCTTGTGTCTTGGCCCCCCCCCCTTCCCTCACCACATCAGTTGCCTCATTATACACCGAATGACCTCATTATTTCCTAGAGAAACAGGCGTTTCCCTGTACGACCCCCAGCCTTGATATGTAAGGCCCCCAGGATCCCATTAAAACAACGCTCTGTTTGAAGACCACTCCGAGACCAACACTGCTTCACTTGATTCACGGCTGTTAATGTACCAACTGTTGTAGTGCAGTCGCTCTTAGCTGCTTGCAGTGATGTTGTTAAAGTTAATGTTTTACTATGGGGTCTCTGATTTGCCATCTGGACAGCATGGCAGTGCAGAAATTAGTACGGTTACAGCAGTGCCACTTTCTATGCCCATCAACAGCTCGGGCTGTAGAAGTTAATTTGAGGCTTCTTTTTCAACCATTTTTTTTCCCCTTACCAGGTGAGAAGGTGAAAAATGGATTATTACTATAATACAGATGTACAGATCTGAGACAATTTAAATCACTTTACAATTTAAAAAGAGAGAACAAGCGAGAACATTTTCCACTGCAGAGATTTACAGATGAAAACACGCGGACAGCAAGCTAATTAGAGCATCTGTCTCTTTCTGTAAACCAGAAGTTCAGTAGCTCAAAATGACTGATGAAACGATAGAGTCTGTTGCAAAAAGGCTCTGTGCCTTGCAAAGATTAAGAATTCTCATACAGTAATAATGATGGGAGGATTGATACATGTAGCTTTGCCAAGTCCTTCAAATGAAACGGCAAAATACATAGTTTGTAATTGGCTTCCGGCTGTTTAAGTTTGATCTTAAGTTTGAGTGTTCGTCAGCATTAACTACTACGTTTTAAGTAGTACTGTAGTAGTAAAAAGTAAGAAAAACATCAATAACCCTTAGCAAATATTAAAAATCACAATTTATTTAAATTATATGCAACACTGGCAATGAATGATACTTTGTCATCTAGTTAGCATATTAAGTTTTTGTCTGTTACCTCATTAATAATTCAAGGTTTATTTATCACTTCTGTTGTACGGCGTTACTGTGGTGATAATCGCTGTATCATATACACAATCATGAGTAACTGTAACACAAAGTCAACCCCTAAATAATTACGAGTCTCTGTTGCAAGTAACCAAGTGGAGGCTGTGACTATCTCACATGAATGCAGCATAAATTTACACATTAACGTTGAAGTTTGAGATAATGTTTGTTTGCCTATATTTGTTTACATTCCTGCATAAGGATAACCATAAGTGTAAGCCACACTGCATCTGAAATGATGCGTTTAATGCCTGATCTTATGTGGAGGTGCGATTGTGACGCTACTTGTCATGTTTTAACATTTTCCTTTAGAACAGGAAAATAGAAATACACAAGATAATGAAAGAAAAAACTGGACACATTGTATTTCATGTGACGTTACTTTGTTCTATCAGAGCAATCCACTCAAACAGTCTGTTTGGGTTGTGAGAAACTTCTGAGTAAAACTGTCCTAAAGTCAGATTTTTATGTTTTAGTTTAGTTTATTTTAATTCCACACCTTTCTGCTTTGATGTTCCAAAACGAAATTTGGAAGTCACAGATGACATCGAACATTTTCAAACAGTTCATCTAACAGTAAATCCTTTTCAGCATGAAGAAACAAACTCCATTCTGCTCCCTTTTATTTGATCAAACATTTGCTTCGGTTACAAAGAATTACTCATAAGAAATGCATCAACTCAAAATGGAGCATTAATCTGTGATCAGGGACTTGTGTATGTCATTCTGTTCTTATTTACTGTAGCAGAACATCCTTGTGTGATTTATAATGCTCATATTTGTAGTCGGTATAATCAGTGGTCAGTGTGTGCGTATCAGGTGATTCAATATGTATGCAGATACACACCTGATCCAATACAAAAGATGATGCACGTGAATTTGATAATAAATAATAATAATAATAATAAAACAATACACTGCAATCAGTGCATCATCATCAGCCACTTCAATATGATTCAATTCAGCTGTAACTATAATTAGATCTTTTGACTTTTTGTCAAATTTTGACCCAGAAAAGCTCCAGAAAATCACGTCCTCTGCCACACAAACAATAGTTGAACAATAGGCAATTTTTTTCACTTCAGTGCTGCTGACTGGATTTGTTTATCTCCTTTCCTGGGTCAGTGCCATCTCTCTAAATTTGGCATTTTCAATTATGTTGTATGGGTGCCTGTTTTTGCTAATAAAAAGTAAAAGTAACATTTAGTTAGTTATGTGTGGGTTGGACGAAGCATTACTGTTAGTGTTCACTTGGTGTGTTGATGTATAGGTTCATCTTTACATCCCCAGTGGTCATGTTAGTTCATGTTGTTAGTTGGATTAACAAATAGTGAAACACAGATATTTTTGCCTTGACAACTTGAACTGATGAATGGATCACGACTACTTAAATGTGAAGCCAAGAAGAATTCAAAGGGATGAACACACAGATAATTGTCTTCTAACTTTGCAGTCTGCTCAGCTCGACTGAGCGTTTGAACTCCTTTCAGCGCACTGTTTTATTTTTCCAATTAGTTTGACTGTTAGGTTCAGTCCCTCAACTATGATGAGTGTAATGTTTGGCCTGTGATACATTCAGATGGTGATTTGTTCATTTTTAATCCTACAGTAAAAACTATGTCTGCATTTCACCCCTAAAATAATATTTAAATCAAGTCGCAATTAAAATTCAGTCTGTTACTTCAGCACCACAGATAGCATCGTGGATTTATCACGAGCACAGTTAGGCTACTGATGATTCAGAGCCATGGTCAGGGCCGTAGATTCTTACTAGCACAAACCTCAGTCACATAACAGATCAATGACTCAGGCAGACTAACATATTCAACTCAACAACAGCTGTACCTGTGCGCTTTCTCTGTTGCTAGGGGATAGAGAGAGGTGATGCATTTTGGCCAGTTGGCTAACAACCTCAAATCACCTACTGAAAACATTACCTGCCCAGCATTCAGTTTCAGACAGGCAATGTTATCTAGCTGGTGAAAATAGTTCAAGCAGGGTAACCAGAAGCCAAATGCAGTCCACAGAGGCTGGTGCAGAAAAATTGTTTATTTAGGAAAAGTGAAGCAAACTGAATTTGTCAAGGAACAGGCAAAGTCCAAAAAACAGGCAAGGTCCAAGAAAACAAAGAAGTAGTCAAAAACCAGAAACACAATAAATGGCTAGAACATTTCTTGAACATTTGAAGACCAGTTGATCCTGAAACCAAGGAACACACGACAAAAGTGAGGTGACAACTTGAAAGGTGAAGACCTTTTGGGGGGACAATACATCAGTGTTGGAAAAAAAAAGAATTTGAGCACATTTTTAAAAAGAATTATCAAAACTTTGTTTGTACAAACCTGTCACTATTGTTTTTTTTTTCTGTGGCTCTAAAAGAATTAAAGCTTCAGTGGGCAAACCTTTGCAGACCTTTACAAAACCTTCCATCTCTGTGTCCACTAAGCCCCTTCCACCAACACAGACGTTTGAGTTGCATCAGAATGTGGTGCTTTCCCTGCAAAAACCTCAGAGGATCTCTCCTGGCATAAACAATACCGAGACCCAGGTCCCAAGTTTGAGTGAGTGCTGGAGGAACATCTCTGAGAAATGAATTTGTATTTTCTCAGAGATGCTCCTCCAGCACTGCGGTGCTAACAGCAGGATGAGGGGCTAGTACACCACATACACCACTGCCCCTCATCAGAAGTTATTCCCCACTGTTTGTCATCATGCCTCTTTGCTACTCACCGGTATAGGTGCCATGGAATCAGACATAATGAGCCCAAAGGTCCATGTGGAGCCTGAACATGTTCAGACATGTTTTTTTACTGCATGTCGTTGTATGCAAAGGCAGTATTGGAAATTATCAGACTTTCCACCATTGAATCAGGCTTTCACCATCCGAGGGGATGTGCACATGCACCTGCATTGGAACTGATGTGTGATTGGCCAGACTCTCCCATCATGGGCTGTTTTTTCTATTGCAGAGCTAAGAGGAGGTGCAGAAGTCTAGTTTCCTCTCACAAACCTTGAATTACAATATGCTGAATGCTTATTATGGTTTTCTTGCCTAATGAATAAAAACTACTGCTTTCCCCAGCTTTATGTGTCCCATGTTCTTGTTTTTTGTCTTGTTTTGTTTATGCTAATATTTGAGTGTGGTCATTGGCATATTATCATTAGAAGCACGAGGCATTTTCCCTGTAGTATTCACAGTTTTAGAGCTAATACACAAGTGAAAAGTTATCATGTAATTATTTCCCAGATGCGTTTAAAATTCACAGACGGTGGCAGCAACTCGTGCTTGATGGTCTGTAGGAGTAATATATAAAGCCCATGGGGAGGAATGGGTCTTTCTGTCTAAGAGATGCCATGTCTACTTTTGTATCCTGCTAGGGCTACCCGTTCCATGTTAACATTTAAATTGCTACCTTGCTGCGGGCCCAGAGATGAGCAGAAATGTCATTGTGTGAGGACAAACAAACAATGCCTCTACCGGATCTTGATTCCTTTCTTTATTGGGCAAAAAAAAAGCAGAAAGGTCCATTTGCATTTTAGAGAAACGTGGGCTAGAAAACCCCGGGCACACACAAAGAACTACCGGTGTGATGCTTGGAAATGTGACATCTAGCCACAAATAAAAGTCAGTCCCTCAAAGGCTACACGTTTTTCGCTCTTGCTCTCTGTGAACAGTCTCTCGCATGCACACACAAGCCCAGCGGCCATTCTTTGTTTAAGCAGCATGCACCCATCAAATCCTGCCTCCACTCCCATCCCCACAACCTCGCTCTCTCTGAGCATATATCACAGGGCTGACAGACAGCGCTGGGGCCAAATCGCTCCCTCAGCTGTGGTGGTCTACTCTAGTGAGTAATACTGATCTGTGTGTCATCAGCCACCGCTGGCTTCGCTTACACATTGCGTCGTGGAAACCCGGCTTTACTTCACAGGTCGAGAAACAATTTATTTTCTACCATTTGTAACACCGAAGGTAGCGCATTATAAAGCTGGCTGACCCAATGGTACACATCTGTGAAACTCTGTCACATAACACGACAAGATTTGTTTTTTCTTGGTTTAAATCTCGAGGTAGAGAAGCTTAAATTGCCTTCACAGAGCCTCTTGGCTAGACAAATCAAGCAGACTGACCATTAAGGTACATTAAGGTAATGTAAACAACGTCTCGTATAACTTCATTTTAGGTAACGTGCATTTTAGGAGTATGATGCCTGCAAGCCTCTTTGTAATTCGATTTGTTTCACAAAGTAACAGAGATCAGGAGTATAACTGCAAGGCATATGGAGGAAAGCTAATCAAGGAATGTTTATTGGCTCAGCAATTGTACCTTTATGAGCTTTCAACAGCACACATGACTCGCAGCCGCTGTGCTCCACCCAGGGCTCATTCCTAAATGAGCGCAGTCTGAACTGCAGCAATTTATTTAGCACACCGGGGAAGATAATGTTTAATCTGTAAGAGAAAAGTGTTAATCTGTTATTTATGTTGATGACTGGCAGTCCCAGCTGGATCTGCTTTGCTATTCATAGAGTTGAGACTGAGTCTCCTCGCCGCAGTCTGTTCCACAGGCCATTAAGGGCATGATATACATGCACAAACCGTTGTCCTGCTCTGATGCAATGTGTGTGTGTGTGTGTGTGTGCATGTTGATGTGTCTGAGAGAAAGAGCTTGTGTGCATCACCTATAGGAGCTCTGTTAGTGTGCAGTTTGGAGATGGCTTTCAGCAAAGAGCTAATGGTTGTCTTCACACAATGCTTCAACATTTTCCCCTCTTCACCTGAATCTCTGGCATTCAACTTCATTGCTGATCCATCACTTTTATTGTGAAGGGGGAAAAAAAAGAAACTAACCATAATTCACTCTATAAAGCGCTGCACTAGGAATTTAAAATTAGAGTTGACTACCTGCAGTATGTTGAGATGCTAATAGTCAAATTTTGGAAGAAGTTTCCCTTTACAATGAAATAAAAAGAGGGTCAGCTCTTTTGAACTATGCTGCAAAAATCCTACAAAAGCAGCTTTACATTTTATTTTTAAATGTTGGCTCTAAGAGATACTTTGGAAATAAAACCCTGATAACCCACTTCCCAGCCTCTTTCCGACATGCAACCTACAGCATCATCAGACTCAACTGTCTTGGGGGGTTTCAAACATACATATATAGGTCATACATGATTGCTTATCAAACACATGATGATGAAATCTTTTATTTCTGCTTGACTTGGGAATTTTTTATCCCCTGGGCCATGATGGTACATTTCCAGATATTTCACCAGCTTGGAAAAATGTGTTGTATGGAAATTCAAGAAAAAACTAGCCTGAACATTTACAGGCTAAATTGGATGTGACACAGATGCTTATGGTTCCCAGCTAAGAGGCTAACTGTATAATACTAGCTGATCTTTCAACATGACAAGAACACTAGCAGGTGTTCAAGAGCAACTGATTTCTTTATTATTTACCCCTGAAGCTAAGCACAGGAACATAATAATAAATTCACACAAATTATAAATTTAATTTTATTATGACTTAAAAGTCAGGGATTAACTTGTTTTTCTTGCCTCTGGAAACTACATTCTCTCTATCAGCAACAGAAAAGTTCAATAGATTCGCCTCACCAAATTTCCACGTTTCTTTATTATTTAATTTATTTATAATCATTGAGTAGTGTTGGCTTGCCAGCTACAATGTTTTAGCTGTTATTAGAAGTTAATTCAGCAATGCTACAGCAGCATGCAGTGCATTAAAGGGTAAATTAGCATTTCGTGCACGGTTGTAGTTCTGTGAAGAAAGTTAGCTTTCTGGCTAAAGAAGCTGGTTCTCAGTGTGTTTAGCTATCAGTGTTTCAATTCAACCAGCTAGCTCAGTGTGTTTAGCTATCAGTGTTTCAATTCAACCAGCTAGCCGCACAGTCCACTCAGTTTGCTCCACCGGCGTTACACAAACACACAAAAAAAACAATCAAACCTAAAACCCTTGAATTACATATGCTTAAAAATAATGGACATTGTGGTTTGGGAAATGTTTAATAGGGAAAGAAACAGAAGAGTGAAATTAGTTACTTTTTTATCAAGTGATTAAAGTGTAAAAAGTAAAGTTTTATATTACTTTTTACCATTCCAACATTGCATTTAAAGGACGTGTGTGTAACATTTTGTGGCATCTAGCAGTGTAGTTGCTGATTACAACACTGTTACCTCAGCCTCTTCTTTCTAGTATGAAGGGGAAAATATGTGTTGGCTGTGAAATGACAAAAAAAAAAAATGGTGTGAATTGCTCTATCGCTCTATATCCAGTGTTTAGTTTGTCCATTCTGGACTTGACGCATGGTGGTTCAACATGGTAGACTCTGTGGAAGAAGAGCTACGGCATCTGCAGCAAGCAACAGCCTCCAATGCAGGGAAACTAAGCCAATGGGGGAAGTGCTAAAAACTGTAATTCTTCAAGCGCCCGCTTGGGAGAGGCTGCAGACGTAAGTCAACCTCCATAAAATGCCCAATTTAACAGCAGAAATAAACATGTTTACAGCCTGGTTCAAACATCTCTATAGCTAATTTCTCCATTCATGACAACTGTGAGGGGGGTGATTTTATTTTTTAAACACACCTGAGTGATACAGATGGCTTAATCGAGCACCCAGGCATCATTCAGCTTGCCTCGGGTCCCCCAATGATCCACGTCTGTGCAGATATTTACATTAACTGGCAGGTGGAGAAGCTGTACGTCCAACATGGTGGCGGCCAGCAGCACAGATTTTTGGCTTGAAAACAGCGCTGTGAAAACTTGTGGATGATGTCACTTGGGCTCTGATCATTCTTTATCCTGTCATTGGTCTGCAGACATAAAAAGCTCATTCCAAGATGTATACACTACTAAAAACATATTTATGCACATTATATTCTGTAGATAGAGCCCCTTAAATCTGACACACCTGGACCTTTAATATTTTATATATGATATATATCATTAATATTTTTGGCTTGTCTGATTACCTTTTATTATCTTTCTTCTTATAAATAAACCCAATTAAAAAGCACAGATGACTTAAGAGCCGCACTGTCACTGTGCCTAATGAATAGTAACAATGAACTGCACTTTGTATGTGCCGAATGTTCTAGTGTTCTCATTACCTTAGCATTTGTGAGAACTAATCTGAGTGTGAAAAAACCCTGGCTACCCTTGTTAAGTTCAATAAACGTACAGTATGTTGATTAATCACCTTAAATTACAATGCTACAACTATACACTGAACCACACGCTCACACAGACATACACACATATCCATTAAGTGGTGTGTCGGATATCCAGCCGTGAAATCAACCGCTGAATATGGAGTGCTTCCGTTCGGGGAAAGGGAGATCCATTGATCGCTGTCTCCCGACATAAAAGAGAGTATTGATGCCATACCCCACAAGGATTGGTGTTAGACGCTCAGACGGAGAGGAATCGCACACTGTGGAAGAATCTGACCCCGGTGACCCCCCACATACTTTTCCCTCCATTGGAGAGGCCTGATTTCTCCCGTGTCAAACTACACTTTGATCTTCACTCAGTTCTTCCCCGAAGTCCACAGTTATGAAGGGAAAGACGTTACAGTAAATATGTCTCCAACAAGAGTGAAACTCCCTCCACGCATGGTACAACACAATATCTCAACAGTGTGCATGACTTTCGCCACCTCCCCCATCACTCCCAACACTAAAACATGATCTTACTCTGTAACTCTTACTCACTCTCTTTTTTCTGCTAGGGGACAAGGCCACGAAACCTAAACCGAATGGACCAAGTTAGTGATAATGAGCAGCATGATAATGGCTATGCTACACTCTGACCCTTAGCTCCTTATTCAAATTCAGTGTGATGATGGGATTGAATTTCTTCCAGCCTGGACCCTGAAAATGAATGAATATTCTTGGTCATTAACACAGCCTTATCCAATGGAGACCCATGAGAAAAATTACCTATTTGAGTCAAAAGTAATAGCTTCAAAAGAACTGCAGTGTCACATTATTACACTATAAGATCAACATATTATATCTATGAGACACCATCATCGACAAGCTGGAAAACTCTTTAAATAGACATTTTCTTGTTCCAAATGGTGAATACAAATCTATATTTAATACAGCTGTGATGTAGGCTTCACTTCATATAAACTGAATTTATTAGTGTGACGACAGAAGAAAAAAAAAAGACTTGCTAAATATTGTGCCCACAAGCAAAGGATGTGACTCGGTTTTCATGTTACACGTCCCCAGTGGAACATTGGCTTATAGAGTGCTCCTCCATAAAATGTCTGCTGTTGTGTTCTGGGAGCCTCCAGGCAAAAACCGTAGAGGTAGTTTGATCTCCTCATACATTAAATTTTTTCCCTGTGTATGATAGGAGAACATCCCTGTAAATATTCTCTTAAACGAGGTTTATAAGCACGAATCAGCTACACAATCCTTTTGTTTAAAACTTCCCATATATATTTCTTTTTACATTCTTTTTACATGTGCAAGCAAGATGTTCTCTCGAGTGTATCCACGTCTTCAATTACCACCGCAACACATGCTTCATAAAATACAAGCAGACAAACTGTGATAACAGGAGAAGTATTGTCATTTCTCAAACACTTTGTTCATCTGTGATAGCACAGTATTTTTTTTTTGACAATTTACAACATACAGGCATCTGCAGCAAGCAGTCAAAGGTATTTGTGTTACTTCTCATGGAGTGGGTGCTAGATAGCTGTCTGTCTGCCTGCGTTCGTGCCTGCCTGCCTGCCTGCCTGCCTGCCTGCCTGCCTGCCTGCCTGTGTGAACACACATCAAAGCTTCCTGTCAGGAACTTCTGATGGAGTTGGAACAGTGACATATTTCAGAGCTATAATCAGTCACAATATGACAGAGAAATTACCACCTTCCCTCAAGAGCAATCAGTCAGTTCCAGCGCCAATCAGCTCATCTGACGCTCACACAAATAGACAACTCGAGAAAAAAAACAAAAACCCAAAAAGCCGACTCAGTATACAGTTTTTTGGGGGTTTGGAGCTCTGAGGAAGTTTTGCACCCCTGAGACATAAAGTCCTTCAGCAAAACATCAGCGCTTATCCCATTTAAATACATATTTGGTGCTGAATAACGGTGCATGCACTCGTCAGTATCATCATTAACTTCTCCAGTTTGCATCCATATGATTTGTTGAATAACTTTAAGTGTACACAAACGATTGCAGCCACATCTTTGACAGTTTGTCTTGCTGTGCGCAGCAGGCGAGCGCTCCTAGTCGGTGTTAAATGATCATGTTTCAGTTTGATGGTCTATCCAGGCTCTGCGGTGCAACTAAGACGCCTGAAGTGACGAGACTCCATTTGAGCAGAAAGATAAGACGACCTCCTACTGGTGTGTCATCGCTGGGGGTGCGCAGCAGGGGGTGGGAGAGGTTGAAGGTGGAGGTGTGCTGGTGGTGGATAGAGGAGGAGGAGTGGGGAGGAGGGGTTGGTGAGGGAGATGTTTTCTGTTACTTCCACTGTAATCTGACCAAAGCAAGGAGAGGGAATGGAGGGTGAGGCGAGGTGAGTAGTTGTAAAGTGAATGTGTCACACTGGCGTGCCCCTGGGAGGACCCTGTAAACACTGCTCAGTCACAGCTCTGATTACAGAGAGAGGGAGGGACACAGGAGGAGGGACGGAAACATTGGGAGGAGGAGGGTGTGACAACAAGGGAGATGGAGGGATGAAAACAAAAGGACAGGAAAGGACATGGAAAGGAGAAGAGGGAGGGAGAAAGGCTAAGTGGAAGGAACATGATCTAGAGAAGGCTGATGAAAGGGCAGAGGAAGAAATAGACTCGCAAACAAGAAGTGGTGGGAAAAAAAATAAACAAACGCCGTGAGAGAATAAAAAAATCAAACATCTTTCTCAGTCCTATTTTTCTTGATTGAAGATTGTTATTTTTTTTTCCCCAGCAGATTTTTGCCTCTATAGGAAAATCATCTAGTCGACAAGCCTTGTGCTGCAGTGTATAACTCAATCAGAAAGTCAAGACATGGATTTGCCTAGAGTCAATACTGCAGCTACGCTGAACTCAGTTCCATTTGCATTGAGTCAACACCAGGCTGTGTGTTCCCCACTGTGCTATTGATCTATGTAGCCTTTCCAGCACGAGCATTTTCAATAGTGGAGGAGAAACGTTTGATATAATTTTCATTTGAAAAAAAAAAAAAGTGACACCTAATTACAGTATGTGGCACCGACAGGAACACTGACAAAAAAGAGCAGGAAATTACCCGTGCTTTCTATACTGGCATTAATCAGTCTTCTTTGATACCTTGCTATGAAATTGGAAATGTTAATTTTTTTTCGTATTATGGATTATTATAGAAAGTGATAAGCACAAAGAATGAGAATCAACCAATATAAAGGAGGAGAAACAAAATGGGCCAATCAGATGCACTCAGCCTGTCGGAGTTAAGCCAAAGAGACACAGTGAGAGGGAGACTGAGTAATGAGAGTCAGTGTTCGTCTGTCTTTGCACTCAAGGTTGTTGCTGGTCTTGATAGCCATCTGCATTCAGTGATGTGGCCCAGATGGATTAGTTTAATATTGAATTAGAGCTGTCTTTTTAGAATGCATCTCCATGTTCACAGTTAGCTTGTGTAATGTCTCATGTCATTCATCTGGAGCTGTCTTCAATTTGGCTCCTGCCTAGCAAAGATCTGAAAGACATGAGCAGAATGACACTTTCTGTCCATTTATATTATAATACACTGAAATATGGAAGTCCTAAAAGGAAATAATTGAATCAAATGTGTCTCAGTGCCCAATATAATAAAGTTAAATATCAAGAAAAAGACCAGATTGACATGGTGGCCCTTTTCCAGAAACCAAATCAGTGGAATAATATCCTCTGGTTGGTGCTAGTTGGATGGTACTCTATCCACCCAGTGGGTTTGGAAGACAAATTTCACAAAAGAGGCCAAGGAGAATCATACCATCATTAAAATGACCATATTAAAATCACCTCTGCTGCTTTTTTTTATTAGAAATAAGATAAAAACAGGACATAATTTGAATTCTGTGCAAAGTTTAAGGTTGAAAAGATTTAATTGCATGGTGGTGCAGGGGTTAGCACTGTCTTTCTGTGGCGCCTTTATGTGTGGAGTTTGCACTTTTTCACTGTGTCTGCCTGAGTTCTCTCTGGGTACTCCGGCTTGCTCCAAAGAAATAATACACATTAATTGGTGACTCTAAATCGCCCGTAGGTGTGAATCTGAGTATGAATGGTTGTTTCTGTATGTGTTATCCCTGTGATGAACTGGTGACTTGTCCAGGGAGTACCCTGCCTAATGTCAGCTGGAGCTAGCCCCCCCGATCCTAGTAAGGATAAACATTTATGGAAAATGGATGGATGTCAATGGAGATTTTATCTTTTTTATTATTAATTTTATAATAATTATACATATGTTTTAGATTTAAATTGTGTTATTGTCCTGAGCACACAAAATATTCATTACATTTTATTAAATGTTTCAAATGGGCATCGGTGGGTTTTTTATACTACTTGTGCATTTCTTACTTTATTCGATGCATTAAAACCAACAAGTTGTCTCATTGCATGTATATCAATTATTGGCTTTGCTGTCTTTATATATGTGCTTTGACAACCTGTTTCTTAAACACAATGTCATGCCAATAAAGCTCCAATAATCTAGAGTGAACTGAGACAGAGAGCAAGAGAGCAGGACCAGAATCCTCAATTGGCCTTGTCTCTGCACATAAGCAAACAGACTGCCACACATCTGTCAAGCAAAAGAACAAGTGAAAAGCACTAAAATAGAGTGTGTAAAAATAAAACTGAGGAGGGAACCATTGCTGGGAAGCAACACTTTGTATACCCACGATAAACTCTCCCTCTGTCTTGCAAATTCAAACTTGTTTTATGAGTACGACCTTACCTGAACACAGTATGATTAGAATATACATAAAAAAGACGTGGTTGCAACAGAGCCATCTCAATTTTCCAAACATCCTTATTGATTGGCAAAGAACAGTAAAAACTTAGCCTGTCCATTGCGGCAGATTCACCCGGTCTGAAAAAGCAGCTGCATCATGGCCCAAATAAGTCAGTCAATGAAAAATTGTTTGATGTACACGACAGATGTTTGAGAACAACACTAAGAAATTTATTAACTCCAAACATAGTCAACCTCTCTCTCTTCATCTGCAGGCACGCCCCTTACAATCCCCACTCTTCACTGCTAACCACACACACAAACACACACCTTTTCCATTTCCTCCATTCCTCCTACCCTGAGCTGACTCCCCCAGACTGACAGTGTGGATGATTTCTCCTGTCAGGTTGCCTTAAGTGGGCACTGTCACACCATAGCTGCCTCTCCCGCTCTCTCTCCACCACAGCACTCCCTCTGTCTGATCCTGCCCTCACCTTCTCTGTGGGGCGCATCTCTCCCCCAAACTTTCTCACATCTTCATCCATCAATCCGTCCTATGGACTCATTTAGTCTCAAATCATTGCCTAACTTTTTTTCTTTATCCTCCAACACAAATTCTTGTCCTTTTCACGTGGGCGGAGAAGATGGAAATGGGAGTATAATAATTGGCTTTCAGGGGGGAAGCTCATGCTCTGATGGATGATCTGCAGGGGTAGCTGTTGCTGTGCACACGTTGGTTTTGACAAGTCAGCAGTGGCCTCAGGTCAGTGTTTTGGTGTGCTGAACTCCACCTGACAATCAGAAGCTTTAATAGTTTTAACATCAACACTGATCCATCGAAGAACAAGGATTTAGTGCCTGTGATATTAACCTTAGGTCTCTGTAGAGATGTTTTGCAGTTTAGGTTTACACTCGCCAAATGTCAAAAACTGGGAAAAGTCAAAGCAATTGTTAACTAACTGTGATAGACTGTGGGCAAATGTGCCCTAATTTCCTGAATTCTCATTAAGGCCACAGTGTGTAGAAATGTCATACAATTAAAGCAGCTTTCAAGCTACAATTTAAATGGGCTCGCTTATGCTGAAAATTGCAGGTGCAAACACTGTAAACTTGTTAAAATGCCAAAATGTTAATTGTTTCCTTCTGTGGTGTTGAATGGGAGTGTTAAAGTTAGAGCACTGAAAAGGTTTGGAGTCTCTTTTGAAGTGAACAAGCTGATATTTAAAAAGCTGAAAGCAGTTCAAGCATCATTTAATGAGTAAAAGATGAAGAAAAATCCCCCCAAACTCCCAACATTTGTTTCCGCAGGTTGGATTCATGTTAGATGTCTGCCACAGCATATTGTTTCATACTATCACTGAGGGACAAAGAGAAAAATTTAAATTCTACTGTTTTACTTTGGATTTGAAGTTGGGGGCTTTTTCAATCGATTTCAACATCAAGTTTTCTTGCAGCCAGTAGAGAAGCTGCATCAAAAGGTACTTACCCATTGGATTAATACAAAATTTAACCAAGGTTGTTACTAAATCTTCTTCTCTTCTTCAGCTGCTTGTTAGGGAGCTGCCTCACTCCCTCAGTCTGGTGAAAAGCTCTTTTATTTATTAGTTTAGTTGAATATTTGGTTTTAGATATGTGACTTGTACTTATCATCTAATGAAGGAATAAATGTGCTTCATTTTTTTGTTTTCATTCAAGTATTTGTTTCCTTTTTTTTCTTACTTGCTTTAATTTCAGATCGCTGATCTCTCTGAGGTTCTCTGGTGAACACATGGACCATACAGTAAATGGCCATTGCTCCATCAGGTGTTGGTAATGTGGACTGTACCAAGCGGGACTTTGGGGTGGAGGAGGAGTGTATTTTGTTTCCTAACAGCCTCAGTAAATTTAACTCTGGCCTGGAGAGTATGTTGAAGAGTTACAACATATTGCCTATTAATGAGTAAATACGCCTCAATGAAAAGACTAATGTCACTAACATTCTCAATAACTTTAATTGTCTTATTGATTTTACTTTTGCTGTTAGCAGTGTAGTTTGGCCAGGACGTATTTAAAGCTACTGTTTGATTAGAGGGACCTTTTGTCTGTGGGCTGTTTTTGTATTGATGATATTTGTTACATGTATATTGCGGCTGAGAAGAAGTATAAAGTGGAGGTCTGAATCGAGTTCAGATGGACTGCTCATCTTTGGTTCGACGAACCTCCCAGAACTGCTGGCTCACATCCCGATCACCTGGGTTTAAATTCTCTACCCTACCAACACTTTGAAGGGGAGTCCTTACAGCTGGTTTTAAGTTTTCAGATGTGACACATTATACATTTGTGAAGTGCTATTTTTGTATATGTGCTAAAAGACTTCTATAAGTAGCACAGCAGCATACTGTAGGGTATTGTCCCTTAAGGAAACTTTATTAGGGGCCAGGCGTACATTTCATAATGTGCTGTCTGTTCATGCATTCCCATAGCAGAGGTAAACTCACCCCACTCGTCAATTGTCAGTTGTGGTTTATAATGTTCAAATATCATACATATTATATTTATGCTGCACATCAGAGCAGATTATGTGTCACATTAAACATATAGTCCTGAATATTTCAGCTCTGGCAACAATTTGACAAGACCATGTGGTTAATGGTGATAATGCTAAAAATGTCTCAAGTCCCACATGCGAAATGAGGCCAGGGACATATGCACACAAATCACATACAATGTGTGCATGCATTGGCTTTTCTGGTGGATGGCAGACAATAAAAAACACTATAAAGTTAGGTAACTGAGTGTTAAAATATTTAATGGCTGTACTGGAATAAATGCCAGCCATAAACGGTATGAAAAATATTTATGTTGAAGAGACACCCTCTCTCACTCCATCTATCAAACACCAGTACCTAAGGATCTTCTAAATGTTTTCCCTTGGGTTTGAGTCTATATTAGTGGTGAAGCACTGCAAAGAATCTCAAGACAATCTCCAACAATCACTCCTTTGATGGCTTTTATGTAAGCAGGTGAGACAGGCATATATTGTGCAATAAAAGACAGAATGATGGACAGATATAAAGAAATTAGAACAAGAGAGGGAGGAGCAGAGAAGACAGAGGATGGAACAAATTGGTTTGCAGCGGCGGAGATGCCTGCAATCATTATGGGGAAGACAGACAGCCTGATAGATGTGTGTGGGAAAAACCACAGCTAGCACTCTAACCGGATTCTGATCCCTTACTGGAAATGTTTGTGAGGACCTGAGCGTTTGTGGCTGCCTGATACAGAAGTGATGGTGCTTTTTTTTCATCTCAGAAGTCTGGAAGACAAACCAAGAAACCAACAAAGAGAATCTACATATATCTTATTGTGTCTTGAGTCGTCAGAAATCACGCCACCCCTATAGCTCAGTTTTTCATTGTGGCAGATTTATCCTCCTGAACTTAAATGACTTTTTAAGATGTTTTCTTTTCAATTCAGTGTTGTGCCAGTACTATAGACTGCTACAGCACTCTATATGACCTTAATATACACTTTCATTTCACTTGTAAGGAGGACAGAAAAGAGGATCTATGGCTCGAGATCCTTATCGCAGCCACTTTTGTCAATTTGTCATATTATCGATTGGACAGGGAAGCCGAGGCTCTGCAGCATCCGAGCAGAGGTGAAAGAGGAATATAGATGGTACCTCTAGAGTTTGACTGTCACACCAGCTAGCTCAGGACAGCATTGTTGTATATGTGCGTGCATGTGTCTGTCTAATATATATAGGTGACCACTTTTGTGGTTAGCCCCCTGATACATCTATTGTATGGGGAGAGATGGATGGGGCACAACAGAACAATATACCCCCTGACTGGATACTAATGGATCTGGCCCAACCTTCATTCACTTGGGGCTCATGCCCATACAGAACACACAGACAGTGACATACGTTTATTTATTTATTTATTTATTTATATATGTGTATATATATAGCATCAAAAGGATACATGTTTCTCTCATATGTTGTACAACTTTCAAATAGTCATGTGAAGTGTGTGTGGATGTCTGAGCATTTTGTTCTGATTGGTTAAACGCTGCAAAAAGTGAGCAGTACTAAAATGAAATGAAATGTTTTTTTCTTTTGTACTTGTACACCAAAGCTATTCTTAATAACATTGTTTTTTTTCTATTTCACAGCACCTTGAAACATATGTCTCACTGTTCACATAACCTAGAGTTGTTGGCATAGTGCACGTTTTCCCACACCCATTTGTGTGTATGTATTTACAGGCACTTGCAGCGAGACTGTGTTTGCCATTATTAAATATTAAAAGTGGGAGTGTTTGCTCTGTCTGATCGACCAGCTACTGCTAATGGGTGTGTGTGTGTGTGTGTGTGTGTGTGTGTGTGTGTGTGTGTGTGTGTGTGTGTGTATAGTCATGAGATGAGGCACTTTATGGCAGGAATTGCTTCTCAACTTCTCGGTGGAGGAAAACACAGACTTCTCAGTATTTCAGCAAGGGTGGCTTTACCCTGAATTATCTCTGTGTTGCCTCGACATGTAGGCTGTCTCAGCTCCTCAGCCATCTCTTTCTGCTCAGGTCTTTCTTAGAATTCACTGCCTGCACTGAGGCATCACTAGGAGGGTTTACTGAATTAATTCCCAGAGGTTTTGGGGAGGTATGATTGAATATGAATTTCAGTTTGGACTTGGTTATGTGTATGCCCAACAGCATGTAATGTCTATGCCAGTATTCAGAAATGTTTCAGAAGAGAACAAAACCGACAAAAAGGATTTCTCTTTGCAGAATGGCCTGCCTTATTTTGTAAGGGTGCGCTAATCAATATTTTACAATAACACTAAAGTAAAGAAAATGTGTAAAATAAAACCTCTGCAGGTTCCATCAGTACTCGGCCGTTTTAGTGACTTCCAGCGTTTTGTTTTTGACAGCCCCTCACTAAGTTAATTTCAGCAGCAGGAAACAGTTTTAAGCAATGAAGCTGTGATAAACTCACGCTGATGCTACCTGCTCATCACCACATGGCAGACTGACAAAGGCTACAATCGGACAGACGCATCACTACAGGCGCAGCTGCTTCAAAAACACCTTGGCAAAGCATGCTGGGTGAAACAGCTGGTGACGGCTGCCTGTGCAAATGGGGAGGGAAATAAACCTGTATAAAAAGTTTTGGGTACATGACACAGGCATACTGAAAAGAGGAAACTATGAATAACACCATATTTTCCATTTTGCCATTGTCATTATAATTTCTTTAACTCTGATTGCTGTTTGGAAAGCGTCTGAGAGTTTGTCTCAGTCAGCACCAACTGAACTAGGGGACTCTTTTGTAGGCTCAGCTTTTGGGTTTGAAGAGGTGTCTACAGTGCTGAATTTAGGTTGATTAAAACATGCGAGTGCTCTCTTTTTAATTTTAATTATCAATGAGCATCTGCCTACTTCTGCTTTTGCTGCTACATGCATTTGTTGGTCTTTTTCTGTCGATGATGTCTCATTAATTTCTGTCACAACTAATGGCATCAAAACTTAAAGCAAGTGGTAAAGTAGTAAAAGCCGCCTCATACTTGATCTAAGTGTGACAATGGGAAGTAGTGTGACCCCACACTACGGTGAATTCACACACAAAAAAAACACGCAAACATGTTACACTTTAACAGTGTTTGTTACTTACCCAGGGCACATAAACACAAAAACTAAGGAATTATGACAAAATCTGAGTCAGTTAACAAATACTGGCAGCCAAATAAATGAAGACCCCTTTCATAACCCTGATTATGGAACACACAACATGATATTGCTACTGATGACTACTACTAGTTGTCCTAAAATCACATATACATGGTGGACTGGAAATAATATTACTGAATTATTTTGAAGGGTTTTTATTTGATGTGCTATATAGCTGTCTGGAATGTGGGGTATTGTGCACTATTCTGTGTGTTCCTTGTTTAAACTCAATAATAATTGGTGTTTTTGTATTTTTAAGGAAAAGAGGAAAAAATAGGCCTATATTCAAAAGAGATTCTTCCATCAGGCATATTCATTTATCTATCCTGTCTCACATTTACATATAAAGGACACGTAAAACAAGGTCACATAAGTCTCAGTGGAAGGTTTCCACTGCCACCCTTGAAATAACATTGGGCTCAGGTGGTCCTGCACACAAGTACCCAAAGTAAGTAAGAACGTTAGTAACACTAGCTCAGTGGCACCTGCTACCATCGTCTGTTGTGAAGACTGTTGACGAATTGAATTGATGATTGGGGTTATGATGAGAATGGTGAGTGTCAGCCCTGTAACAAACACATTCACACACACATGCACTTCTTTCTGGCCATTGTGGTTTGGTGTCTTAATATTCTGACTGTGTGGTTAAAATGAGTATGGTTAATGAAAATGTTTGTCTTGTTGGAACAGTGTGATTTTTGATACTCAATCTGTGATCTAGTGATTTGTAACCGCCAAATTAACAGTCTGGCACTGCTTAATGTTGTTTTTCTACCTCCTGTGACCATACATCTATTTATTTCTATTTTTTACCCCCCCCTCCCATCTTTTATTCTCTTTCCTTCCTTTTCAATCAATGTCCCGCTCTATTTGCATCAGTCTGTTTCACACATCACCACCTGGGGAAAGGCATTAAAGATTTATTATGAATTGAATCACAACCCTGCCCAGCAGTGTGGCAGTTTGCTAAAAAAGTAAATTATTGTTTCAATAATAATGCCGACCCTAGTTTGTCTTGTCGGAAGTACAGACAGCGAGGATCCAAAGTTAACATGCTCGATATTCATACACAAAGTCACTCTGTATTCATGACATCATTGTGTGTGGCAGTAAATGTATTCTAGCTCTTTTATATCTTGCGACTGTGCTGTACCAGAGTCTGAACTCCGAGGCACTGTGCATGTTTCTATGGCTATTTTGTCAAACCACATGGAAGAGTTAGCAGATGGAAGGACTGCTCATGCTCAACAAGGGACGGACAAGAGGCACAATCCAGTAGTGACATTTAGCTGAGGAGCACTGCCCTTTAACGAAAGTCAATTTAACAGGAACACACAAAGGTCAGTATGTTTAGGCGGGGCCTCATGATGAGCTCTAAACTGCAGCACATTGGTGACACGCTGACATCATTTGCTCTCTCACACCTTTCAATTACTTATGTATTTAACTGAAAACAAGAGCATAACTGTCCTTTCATGTCATAATGAAAAGGGGAATTGCTTTTTCATCATACTAATATTTGCATTTTTTTACATTTCACAAACCTGATACTTTGAAGAATTCATTTCATTTAGACAAAATGTGCATATGCAAAGACAACAGATCACCACTACGGGTATGCACGTAGTGTCTTTACTTTCTTTCAAGTTCCTCCCCACATTATGCTCAAGCAAAGATTCTGTTTCAAACAGAAATTATGCAAATTTAGAAGCAAGATGTCATCAAAAAGCTGTTTCAACTTGCATTATCAGATTCAAGGGGCTTTATTGGCATAAAAATTTCAAGAACAATGTTGACAAAGCATCTAAATAAAATGTGTCTAAATATTTGGATAGAACACCACTCATAAAAGTTATATTAATATTTTTTGAACAATTTCCTCAGTCTTTTGTGTATCTTCCTCCTTCTTCTTTTTGTTGTCAATTTCTGGTCACTGTGCCTGTACTTAAATTACGATCTGTCTCGGCTTTCTATCTCTCACAGTAGACCGATAGATTCTGCCAATTCATAATCTCTTTTTAGGGACAGATAACGTCCTAATCTGCCGTACTTTAGCTTTTAGTTTCTTCCGTTCAGTGTTCCAGATAAGTTTCTTTTACATTATAATTTGTTTTACTCTGGTTGCTGTTTGGAAAGCAGTGAGACTGGTCAGAGTGTGTCTAAGAGTTTGTCTCAGTCTGCACCAACTGAAAGGGGACCTTTCTGGGCATGGGTTTGAAGACGTGTCTATAGTTCTGAATTTAGCTTGATTAAAATGTGTGAGTACTCTCATTTTGAATGTTAATTATGAATGGTTGTCTGCCTACTTCTGCTTTTGCTGCTAGATGAATTTGTTGGGGTTTTTTTGTCTGACAATTCTGTTGGATATGTCCCAGCGGGTATGTCTATGATTGAGTAGACCACCTACTTCACTACCTGGGAGACTAGCTGTCTTCAGCATGTGTGCCCAAATTATAACCCTGTCTCATTGCGGTTTGTGACATCTGGTGGATGATGGATCACCATGTTGCTACAGTGGCTCCACTGTCATGGCTCACTATCTTGCAGTCAAGGTGCCAGAAAGTCTTGCATTTCAGATCACAATCTTGCCATTGTCAGGTTTCTGGCTTCACGGATACTTCACTACTGTCACAGATCATTATCTTGCATAAATTGTCAACAATGATTAGTGGTACATGTTCAGTTCTTTATGCTACTGTGCCGATCTGAAGTGATCCAAACTTTAGCTCACTATGCACTTACTACAAAGACACTGTTGTATTTTCAACATCTGCTTTACCCTAGAAGAGACAGGCAGACTCAAGGCAGTTAAACCACTGTGAATCAAAAGAATAGACTTCAAAGATAAGCTGATTCATACACAACTTTTCACCTCAGGAATGCTGATATGGGGATGTTAGCATTTGGTGAGACAGGAGTGTTGAAGCTGGCCAGGCTGCTGGTGATGTACTGCATAAGGGGGACCATGTATTATTTCATCTGTCTCCAACTGCTCCATCTTCTCCGCTCTTATGTTGCTTTCAGGGGATGGCTATTATATTCTGTTCGCTTTTACAAATACTGATAAATGATTTGTCATAGCATACATTACCCCAAATAAACGAACAGAATAGACAAATTGAAGTAATTGAGCTTTGGCAAGTGGTTTAAATCAACATTATTTTACATTCATAAACTCTATGCTCTATAAATACTGAGAAATTGTGGCATATTGATTCATCTGGGGTTTACTGAATCAAAATAAAAGTATAGTTTGAATAATGTAAATGTTCTGGGAAGATTTGCATATTCAGAAACAGTACATGACAGTATATATACATATAGCTGGCATTGGGCAAAAGGCAGGGTACCAGTTCATTACAGGGTTGACACATAGAGACAATGATTCATGTTCATATTCACAACTATGGACAATTTAGAGTCACTAATTAACCTATATGTCTTTGGACTGTGGGAGTAAGCTGCAGTACATGGAGAGAACCCACACAGAATTGGGGAGAACATGCAAATCTCACACAAGTCCTCAGCCGACTGCAGGGTGCGAACACAGTGGAAAGAAAAGATGTTGTATTCATGATGTCACCCATGGGTTTCTGAAGAGCTGTTGTGAAGCAATAAAAATATTGTTCCAGTTCCAGTATAAAAGCCTAAATATCCCAACACAACAATGATTATAGGAAAATGAAATGTACCATAACTTGAAATGATTAAGATATCTATCCCTAAAGGGTCAAATCATTCTGAAATACACTACACTGGCCTCAGGTTCATGTAACCAAGCTCTGCACTTTTCATACTTACTACAGACCTAGATAAATCATCCCCAGTGGTATACATCATCACCCTCATATGTTTACTCTGCCCAGTTTTTAACCTCTTTTGTCTTGCCTGCTACCATGTGATCCGTCTCCTTTGTGGATCTCAAAAGTTTGACTCTCGCATTGTGTTTTCTTCGCCTCCTCCCGCCTCTATCATCCGACACTCACGCCGCCTCCTTCCCCTCCGCCCCACCTCCCTGCAGTCTTCCTTTTCATTTCTCGTCTTCTGCCATTCTTGCCGGTGATGAGAAGCATTATTTCTCAGAGCTTTTACACCCGGGAGGCCAGTGCCTGGCTTTTGGCAGACGTTGATAAGGGATGATGCTGCGGTTGCCAAGCCATACAAATTATTTCAGGAATAAAGAGATCAATAGCATCTTTTAGCAAATCCTCCCTCTTCCCAGACCACCGTTCATCCTGAGTTTATTTTTCACTGGCAGAATAAAAGTTGAGGAGAAACAAAGAAAAATCAGAGGGAGGCAAGTTTTAAACTGTTGTGCACCAGAGGTCATTCATAAGAAACAAAAATGTCAGCTTTTCTGTTTGCTGAAGTTATCATTCTCAGGATCAAAGTTATTATATATTTGTGTGTGTGTGTGGTCAATGCGAGTGAAACTGAAATGCACTCATATGTTCACCTCAGTTTTTTGCTGTCAAGCTTTTTAGTGATTAAAGATGTTGTACACTTATTAATTTTTCTTACCGAGGGTAAGATGATAACTTCATCATTTCATGTCTGTGGGTTAAATACAGAGCTATAGTTAGCCTAGCTTAGCAGAAAGACAAGAAGCAGGGGGAACAGCTGGCTTTATTCAAAGTGATAACACACTCCAAACACTTCTAAAACTCAAATTAATACACCATATCTCATTTGTTTAATTCATAACAAAGCAGAATTATACAACTGAAATCTGTAGTTTTAACTGGAGTAAAACTATCTCTTGGCTCACAGCTGTGTGCAGACTGTGCACAGGTAGCTTCCCAGGGCTGTCACAGTGAAGTCACCAGCTTTGGCACCATTTGACTATACAATCCTATAACAACTATAACTGGTAACGTGCACTATAGCCAGAGATGCTGCACAGATGTACTGGACAGAAATATTTATAGCATGTAACCCCATGCCAGAAAAAAACACAAATGATCATTTTTAAATAGCTGTTTCAGTACAGGTTAAACAAACAAGATAACATGTTAACAGACGTGTTCGTTGGGCTTTTTTTTAAACCTCGGAGAAAACCAGGCCATATTATTAGTATAGCTTCCTAAGTTTATGCTAAGCTAAGCTAACCACAGCCAGCTTTGCAAGCACATACAGTATGTATTAGCCTTCTATGGGGACACTAAAGGCTAAAAGAGCAAACGTGTAGCCAATTCCTAATATGAGGGTCTTTGTAACCAATCAGCCACAAGTCAAATATGCAAGCATTTTATTGGTACCTTGGATTTCTACATGGCAGATTGTTGCCACAGTGACAACACAAGATCTATTCAGTTTATCATTATCAGAAATAATAACATATTATTTTTCTCATTAGTGTGATATTCTCACTTTAGTTTGAACAAGAAACTTTTCTTGTTATAACTACATGTTAACTTGTCTCATTATGACAAGAAACTTGTTTTAATCGAAAAAAAAAAAGTGAGCACAAAGGGAAGACCTACGGTCAATGGAAACAATGAATGTGTGTGTGTGTGTGTGGTTGAGAGGCGCTCACTAATTTGTTACTATTGATGTTTTTTGTACTTCATTTTTTGTTAATGGGTTTCACTGTGCAGTGAATGGTTTCATAGGGCCTTGCTGGGATTAGGGTTAACTGGAAATAAACAGCTGCACTTTTTCAAGTTCACAATCAGCTGAGCAGAGTATATTCTATATATAACACAGTGGATCTGTAGCCGATTATTTCCAGCGCTCAGTTATGACATGTATTTAAAAAGCTGTTAAAATGAGACAGTTTCTTGTTTTAACCAAAAAAGTGTTTGTTTTTCTCAATACTGAAAAAAAATGTTAGTGTATGATTTTTTATTTTTGTATTTTTTTTTAGCATCACAGTTGACACAAGATGGTGCTGAAGATTTCACCCAGCTCTTTTCTATATGGTTTATTAGTTAAGGTCATTGTGTGGTTACTAGCACCATATCTCTACATATACCCTGCCTATGCTCCATGTGTAATGATCTACTGAATCTGTCATAGATCTTTCTGTGTAAATGAAAGAAACTGCCAGACATAATGGGGTTTCTCTAAGCCTAAATGAGACAAGGATATGAATGATGGAGCATTACAATGGTGGTCTATGTCATTTTCGTCCATGTTGTAGCTTCATATCAATGTGCTGAATGGCCCATTACTCATCATTGGAGATCATTGTGTGTGTAGTATGTATGCATACATAGATGGAGAGATAAAAGGATAGTGCCTAGCCTCCTGCATACCAGAGGTTCTTGTGTGCAATCTTTTGTCACAAAGTACTGTACATGAACTCATCAGGTTCCTTTTTTCTCCATTATATTTAGAAAAGAAAAATAAGAGAATAGAGGGTGACTGCAGACAGATCTCTTCTATTCTCACCCGCTGTTTAATTCATATATGCTCTGTAGTTGTGTTAATGTTATCATTTTTTTTTTTTCCGAGTTACAGTCTGACACACCTATAGCCTAAAAAAGCAGCTTCAGTCAAGATGTCCTTGAAAAATGGCAATTAACCCTTACGTGCTTCAGTGGAGCTGCACAGCGGTCACAGTAGATTGCGACTGCAGAGTGTCTGCACAGAGCTACGACTGTAGAAGTGTTGGTGAGGAAGATTAAGTCAGACCTGGGAAGCCTAGAGGTTAGGAAATGGACCAGTGACTGAAAGGTTGCTAGTCTGAGTTGAGAAATTAAATGAAAAGGGCTCAGTGCTCCCTCAGCAACTGCTCCTGAGTTGTCCTTGAGTTGGGAAGAAATCCTAAATTGCTCCAGTGAAACTGCTCAGCAGCTAATGGTAGAAGATTGGTGACTGTAGTGGGCAGTTCCCAGAGGTGGATTTGTGTAAGTGTGTGTGTGTGTGTGTGTGTGTGTTCAGGACTACTGAAAGGTAGTCGTTAATGTATGATACCATTTTTATATAAAACTACAAGACAGTTTATCATCCATCCACCGTATAAACTATAAACAGTCATAAAAGAAAAAAATCATAAAAGAATATATCAAACCTGTCTTTTAATAAACTGGATAAAAATACTAAGAAATTATACTCAAAGAGCAAGTCCGTTTTTCGTTTATTCTGAGACGTTACCTAGGGAAGAGCCTTTTTCTGCTTAAACCCACCATTTGAGGAGTAAATCCTACTTGTCAGAGTAGGCGAACCTATGACCTTTAGCATGATTGAAACCAGCCATGGCGTGGCGCATCATATTATTTGATGTCCCCGCTGTGATCGGCACAATCAGTCAAGCATTAAATGTCTACTTTATAGCTATTCTGAATGTCATTCCCTCTCCTTCATCTCTTTGCAAAGGTTTGAGTGAACAAAGCTGTGAGGCACCGCACGCCTCAATCACATCTGTACTACACAGCACGAGGAAAGATTTATTTTGCTGCACATTTTTAATTCACAAATGAACTGAACCATAGCTACTAGCTACTCCATAAAGATGACAAAACACTTTGTATGAAGCATCAAAGGAGCTGAATTTAGTTGAAAGTCTATCCTTGTCTGTTGAAGGTTGACAAAGGTTATGCCTGTTCACCTTTTATGTAGTTGAAGTGACATCCTTGAAGTTCTATTCTTCACTTCTTGCCTTCATATCAAGTGAAATTTAGTAAAGCCTTCATCTAATTTTCAGTTTCTGTGAGGTTCAAAGTGCTCACATAATGACACAACAAATGGATTAATTAATGAAGAATTCTCACCTTTTCCCCTCTGGAATAATAAAGGACTGTAAAAGCCTCGAGGAAACAAAAATAACATGGGAAACAGGTGCGTAATAAATAGGACTCCCTTATCAAAGTGAAGTCAGATGTAGAGTGAACACTAATAATACATTCAAATGAATTAAGTGTTGTTCATAAAGGCAATGAAAAAATATATCTGCCACCATCGACGACGGCTACGAGCCAAGGGATGAGGTAGAGCCAGAGACAGAGGACGGTGATACTGCCCAGCAAAAACTGCACAGTGCAAACATATGCACTACTTTATATGTATAGAGAGGCACCTTCAAGTCACATTTGGCATTTATTGGAAGCGCTTGTGTAAAGCAGACAGGATAAGTAGATCTTTTTTGTCACACAACTGTGACAACAACATTTTATGACCTTTTTAGACGTTTGGTGCAGAACATACTCTTATATATTAACATGCACATTGCCTAACATTTTAAGACATCGTCGTAAAAGTTAAGACCCATTCCAGTGAATATTTATGAACTTTTCCACTGCAGCTCTTATGAATCAGAGCCAAAAGATCTGCTATATTTTTATTTATATCAACACACTGCTACACCTACTATATGTCCATCTGGCAAACCATTATACTTATTATTCTTCCTTCACAGCTAGACAATGCTAACTGGAATCATCATGGTAAGGACACAGCTGTTTCCGTGCAAAATGAGCTAAATGCCTGAAATGGTGGCGTGTCAAACCCGCAATTAAAACAAATGGGGGCGGAGAGTGGGCGGCTTCTCTGATCACTTATTCACCCACTGAAACCATAATTACAACAATAGCTGACACTATTGTTGTCCATTGTTTAACGCATTTTTGAGGCTGCTAACACCTGCTTGAATGAATTACGTTGATGAGCAGCTAGAAGCAAAGTGTGGAGATCACTTGCGCCACAATTTGTTCTTGTTTTTCATAATTTCCCTCCTTCATTTTGTGCCATCTGTGCCTCTTTAGTTTGCCTCTCTGACTTCATTTTGCACATTTCCAGGTGAACAAAACAGCGAGAGGGTGAGTGCGAGACAAAAAGACGCAGCGAGAAATGGTGTAAGCAAAGCTACGGGGAGGAGAAAGCGAGGAAGAGAAAGCAGAGGGGTGTGAAGTCTCATTTCGCTTCAGCAGCAGCAACAGATTCTTTCAGCTTCAGTAGCTGGTGTTGATAGAGGAACAGGAACAGCCGGGCTCCCCTACAGAGAAGGGGACCAGTACAGCGAGATGAAATGGCTCTTTCAAAACACCCTGATCACGCATTACAGCAAATTACTTCCCATCACGCAGAAAAAAGAAATAATAAATAAAAGAAATCAGTGCGCATTTTCAGTAAACCATGGTACTACAGTCTGTGAGGCTGCAACGTGGATGCTCACAGCCTGAGATGATTTGTACTATACAAATGAGATCCGGGAAATGCGTGTAATTATAATATAAAACTCCGTACATGTAAGTTTTAAGACGGGGGGTTCAAATAAAACTTGTATTTAATAGACTCATCCAGTGCTTTTACATCTCGAGATACACTCTGTGTATTCATTAGGCCTGATCCATATTGCTAATTAACTTCCCCTGTGCGAGTCTTATCTCAAATTGCCTGTGCTCTGCACAGATGTTCAAGAAGCATCTTTAAAAACCCTGGGTCTTGTAACTGAGTCCCAGTTTAAAAAAAAAAAAAACATCTCTTACACCATGCCGTGACTTACAAGAAAAGTTGGATGAAAGTAGTGAATTTCAACTGCTCTGGAGTTATTAGGAGAAATTATGTATGCTTCACTGCCTCTATAGTGGCAATTCAGGAGGCCCAAAGTGGAAGAGGCATGTGCATCTGCTTGTTATGCACCCCACAATAGTCAGCCCTTGTTTTTGACATACAGTGGCTAGAGGGGCTTTCATCTTACTATGACCAAAGACTCAGAGGTCCTTTGAGGATTAAGAAAAGTGGTGCTTTCAAGGAGAAACGTGGATTACAATAAAAGCTGGTGGATTGAGACGTACAGAAGGCCAATAGTTAGGCATCTTTTATTTAGATTGTTACAGTATATCCCATTCAGACTGATCAAACCGACGTCTGGAAATAGAGACAGGACTTGGACCTCCAGACATCATAAGGTGTATTTAAATGAGTCAACAACAACCCATAGACCTTCACAACTCTCCCCCTGACTTTTGCATGAATGAGTTGCTGAGCCTGCTGCCGTCCAGGGACATGACTGGTTGTAATGGGAGGTGAAGTATGATGTAACCACAGATATGGAAGGAAATGAACTAACGATATTGACTTTTGAAAGCCAGACAGAGAGGGGGAGAGACAGACAGAAAGCATTCACATGTAAGGTTTCCCAGAGACAGGTATGTGCTGTGTATGTGCAGGATAGATGTGAAATTTGATCTTGTAATCATGTGATGTAATTCTGTGGCAATGTAGTGTATTGAACTACAGGCCGGAGTGTCTGCTAAAGTATGAGAGTGCTGTCGTCAGCTCAGTCGTAATACACAGCAGGTTACTTCCTCGTTAAAAGCATATTAAAAGACCATAATTTGATAACTTCATTGTCAATGATAGGCTGCTCAGCTAATGACCTTAGGTGCAATGCATGTATATGACAAGATTTGGTATGGCCTTTTGAAGTACATACATTCTTAACTTATAACAACAACAAGAAAGTAAGTGAATGATCTTTTTAACCATCTGACTATCACAATTATACATTTTGTACAGCGTATAAACACTCACGCACAGTTTGGCCTTCAAACCCCCAGATCCTCTGTTTGGATGAATACAAATTAGCAATAAAACATTCAAAAGACGTGTCTTCGATCTACCCTGTCATTCTAAATCATTATAACCGGGGCAGATTCACTGGACTGTATCCATAACTTTTCAGGAGAAACTGGCCATATGAATCAAAAAGTAGCCCGCATGAGAACAAACAGCCCAAAGCAACACCACTGCCTGTAACAGCTGCTGATTGTGTTAAACACACTTTTAGTAGACCTGTGTCACACACATGTGGTGTCTCATGTATAAAAGAATACTGAGTAAAAGTTAAGTAAAAACAAGGAAATCGTCCCATAACAAATGAATTTTTGGTTTTGATCTGATGCTGGGATAAAAGCTCAGATACAGTCCTCCAGAGAGAGCCCAGTTGGCAGTGGTTGCAGTTTTTTTTATGGTGATGACAGCACATTTTTAGCTTCATACCGTACTGTATAAATAGCACAAATAGAAAAATGTGTAAATATATGCATGTGAAGATTTAATATAATAATAAACATTGTGTAATCTATTTTCAGTTCCAATTAAAAACATCTATTTTAGTTTAAAATCAAACCAGCTGGGAAACCAGATTTGAAATGATATTTTAAAGGGGTGTAAAATGACTCGCCTGTAAGATGCCATCCACCATATCAAGCTTAATGTCATTTCAAAGGTAAAGACGATTTGAAAATAACCCATTGATTTTTAGTGCACTGACACACAACCTTTCCTAAATGCAAAACAGCATTTATCAAAACAAGGTTAGGCTTTACTGAATCATTGATCCAGCCACGACTGGCGTGTCACAACATTTTACCTGCACTTAGCTCTGCAAGTCTCTTCGGTCACTGTGAGTGCAACTGAAGGCTGTATGCCCCAGTGAACAGCAGGGTCCCAAGAGACTCTACAAACGTTAACGTAAGCAATTCATGGTGCACACAGCTTCTTTTAACGTGTTTGTTCCTGTCCAAGTGAGAACATTTTAAACTATTAAAGCAAAACAGATGGCTGCAACAGATTTGAGCCAGCAGCTGGCCATCACATGCCATTAGCTTTAAGCTGCCCCTTCTTGCCACAGTACTGATCATATTGTCTCACCCCATCTTGTACATGCAGGTGTCTTCCTACTTTACCAAGAAGTCTTAGACTCTACGTTTAACCTTCTGCTTGTGTGTGTATGTGTAAGGCAGCATATGGCTACTGAACTGTCTCGCTAAGATCTTCTATGTGTGTTCATATGTATGTGCATATCTATCCAGCTTGCAGCCACATGACTGATGATTAATGCATGCAGGTTGCACTTTAGGCTCAACAAGCATCTCTTACACTCACAGTGCTTTGTCTTCACACACTCTTGTGGCACCAGCTCCTCTGATGGAGAACAGACCATCGTCTGGCTCCTGCAAATTTGCCTCCTCAGTGCCCAGGCCCTCAGAAGCAGGGAGGCGTACCAAATAAAACCCTGCAGGGTTCAGAAAAATAAAGTTTCTCTGAATCAGACCTTGAACAAACTTTATTAGCATAGAGCATAGAGTGTTCCTTCAGTTCTGACACTTCCTGATCTTTAATTGACAGGTTTCTAGTACAGTAGAGTATGTACTCACAATATTGCAGACAGTTTGTACCCTCACAAACTTTAAAGAAAAAGAGTTTTTTTCAACTTCTTTTTATCATTGATCATGCGTTTTTTGGCATTTTGATTTATAACTTTATCTGACTTTTTCCACCAATTTACATTTGCGCAGTTCCCAGTACAAAAAAAAACATTGTTTTATGACTCTGGGACCTTGCAAAGTTGATGCACTGTATATATAAAAAAAACCCACAAAAAACACCTCTATATGCATCAGCAGGGAAATCTGCCAACTTCTCCCTAACTAAAGACTTTTTTGTCTTTGCCAGAGAGGAAAAAAAATGATTTGGCACCTGCATTACAGTTTGGGGATGCAAGTTATTCTGAGATTGCAGGAATAGTATATTCTGATGAGGGATTTAGGGCCACATAATGGGAGCTGGGACAGACACAGGGCCCAGGAAGAGGTGGAATCCATCTGAAGCAGCACCTCATGGATGGATGACCTGGGAAGATATGGTCCCACTGGTGTAGATAGAAATGCATTCTGCCAAATCCAATCTACTTGTCTGACATTATGTTTTGGAAAGGGGAGAGAAAGAGTAAGATAGTGAGATTTTAAAAGGATGAAGGGCTTCTTGGGTTTATAAGAGGTTCCACAAAGATAAGAAATTGGAGACATTTGGACTGAAAAGGTAATGATTTGGTATGATTTACTAAATCAAACTAAAATATCTGAACGTGAAGGATACGAAAAATGAAAAGTAAGGCATAAAATTAAAAATACTTGCACTTAGAATTATACTTAGAGTAGGGTTGTGAGCGATTAACCAATGCGACCGGATATTCAGATTAAAAAGTGAGAGATACAGCTGTGTCGGTAGCAGCCTCCTGAAACAGTACGAATTATCCATGAATTCCTAGATGAATCGGTTGTAGAGACATGGATCGGGTATCGCGAGACTTGGAACTGGTTGGTGGCTTCACACACTTCTGGGAAAATCCACCAGCCCGTTTGCAGTGCATTGCGTGAGCGTGGCATATTTGGTCCGTCCTGCCCGCGACTTTAAACCACACTGGGAGCGTATGAAAAGCAAGCATTTAGCCCACCAGACTTTGTTTACTTGCTCAGATTTGTCCATTTTCCCGGTGTATGTTCTTCTTGCATGCTTCTATGTGTGTAAATATGCTACGTAGTTAACTAGTTTTGCTTTTGTTTGTCTTTACGACCAGCACAGGATATTTTATTTTGAAAATCCAGCTGATGATGTTGATTCAGCCAGACTTTTTTTGGTCCATGTCTAAAAATAAATACATTGACATGTGATTTTGTTGTTGTATGTGGTCTTTTACATATTTGAAAAGAAAATATTGTACTGTAAGATAGTCACTTTTCATAGAATTGCCTTCTTTATTTTATAAAATATCTACAATAAATATTAACCGTAGAATCAAATCAAATCGTATCGTTCTCACACTGTATCGATTTGTATAGAATCGGTCTGTAATAAAAGTATATAATTTTTGAATCGTATCGTAACCTGACTTGAACACCTATTTTTATAATTTATAACATTTCTTTTTTTTATGGTATGAATGAGCTTCCATAAAATGGATCTTTGAACCTGTTTATTTCAGTTCTGCTGTAACAAAATGCAGAAATAAATGCCACACTAGTTAGGAGTCCAGATGATACTGTCCAGTGTATAAACCTCTTCAGTCTGTTACATTTAACTTGGAACTTGGAAAACTGGTAATGCAACCAGCAGTTCAAACTGGGTCGGCACAGTTTCTGTAAAAAAGTGTTTCTGATTCTGATCATTTAACTCATCTATCTCCATTTAAACGGATCATGCATCACCTCTAAAATGGATTGCTTATGCTTTGTAATAATATAGCCTGCAGCCCAAATTTTCACTTTTGCATATTTAAAAATCCCATCAGTTCTCATTTAACATTCCCTGAATATTTTATCACATCATGCTTTGTTCTTAGGCTGAGATGGAGTCCAATGCAAATGTTTTGCTAGCATTAAACAAGTTTAAAGGATACTGATCTGTACTGAAATGAATATTAAGAAATGTTGTTTTATATTTTCTCTAGTATTTCCAGATGTCTCACCATATGCATACAATATTGGCTCCATATATATGTGAACAAAGAATATCTAGTTTGGTCAGAAAAAGAAAAAAATAATCATGAAATAATTATCCCAGGTTATATTTAAATATAAATGTTTAATGCATGAATTAATATTAGTTATTATAATATTATTTCTTTATTGAGATGAAGACTGTTCCCTATCAGCCAACATCAGATCACCCCCCAAACCATTGCATAGATTATTTATACACAGACAAACATTTGTCTTGACATCACCTTGTACTGAAGTTGAGCTATTTTACAACCAGTTACTGTCAAACCAGGGCTGTGTTTTAAACACTTTGTGACAGCCTAGAGGAAGGAAGCAAAGGAAAGGGAGGCAAGGCATCACCATCGATTGATCTGCCAGTGTTTGCTATCAGGACCACTGCAGGGACATGAAGGCTCAGAGATAGTACAGATCTAGGATCCCATTAGGACGCACACACACATACACAGTCTGCTCTTCCCACATCGCCCCCTTAGATCTGCTGTTTTAGACCATCAGGATGGCCTGATGGTATTGAGCCCCCCCACCCCACCCCAGCTCTCTCCCCCTCTCTCTTCCCCACCATGATCCATCACTAAAACACCCTGCCTCCGGGTCCCTGCTGGCTCTCTGATGCCTCTGATCACGTTAGGGATCGCACTCAGACTCCATGAGTGAAGACATTTCTAACCTTCATTCTTTAAAAAGATTTATTTTCTGGTGGGTACTTTGTCACGTTTAGCCCTACTTTGGACCTTCAGGGCTCTCAATTTCGAAACTGGGATGCTGTCAGTTTAGGCTCACATTCTGTCCTGCTGTTTTTTTAAAATTTGGGTAAGTTTACAGTCAGTTAGTCCTCATCCTTTTTGTTACAATAAAAGTAACAACATACAAATATACATTTTAAAATTACATGAATGAGTATGCACTAAGCAGCCAAACTTGTTTATATATATATAATAAACCTGAACCTACTTTCCTAATATACTTTTCTCCATGTCTTTTAGACCACTGGTGGACTCACGATTGCCTTGTGCCCCTATGTTTGAATAAATACAGTAATATGTGCTCTATATGGTGCAATTTAAGTGGAGAAAACATGATAAGGTGCTAATCCTAACTCTTATCTAAAAAAAATAAATACATCATGACATTCTGCATTCTGGTGTCCTTTTTTATTTATTGTGTTTCCCTTTAAACAGTCTGTCTGTTTATGTACAGGTATGAATCATCAGCTGACCAGAATGGTAATTTTTGTGTCTGAGGGGATGTAGCTTTAGCTTCGGCCTTTTAGCACAATATCGTATAATATCATCAGGTGTTTTAAAATGAGTCAGAGTGTTTCTAACAAACTCATGTAGCTAACCTTAGCTTAATTAACTAGCGAGCTGATAAAAGCTGCCAGTAGTCCCACCATCATGCTGGCAACATGTTCCAGCTGTGCCACAGCAGGCAGAGCTCATCACAACCATTTTAGACAATGATGGCCCCAGAAGCATCACTGTGCATCACAGAAGTGACTCTCTGCTCCACGGAGAATACACTGCTGTTATATTTTTGACTGATGCCACAATCAGCCGCGTCAAGCAGCATGGAGTAAATTGAGCTGCCCGTAAGTCAGACACAGAAACGACATAGAGATTCCAGTCAGTTTTCAATTAAAACACCCTGTGCAAACTCGCTGTGTGTGAAAACCGACAAAAATGAAAGCATTTAACTATGTAGCCTACTTAATCATGGTAGAAAATCAAGGTAAAATGACCAGATCTGCACAAGTTAACAAAGTCTGGTGTGCAAAACGCGTCAAGACGTCATAAGAACCGTGCCTGGTGGAATCCATGTGTTTATAATTCTTCTTATTTCAGACAGCAAAACTGATGGTTGCTGACTAGTAATGAGAAGACCTGCTTTTGCATACTTCTGTCTAGAATCAAATACCCTTGTCTTGTTCAAATAGTACTATGAGTTTTGTGGTAATCCTGAACTTAAATTGGAAACTATACATTGTTCCTAAATTCTTCCAGATTAAATTTAGAATAATGGGTAGCACTTTGGGCATAGATAACTCTCAAGTTGCTGCAGCAATATTCAGGACACAATTAGAGTTTAAGAACTCAATGTTCCACTTGACTGAGGACAAACAGACACTGCAACCCAACACCATGCAAATGAGTCCAATTAATTGCAATATCACTGCACAGGCTCTGCCTCTCAAGCAATCAAGTAAGCAGGGTGTTTAATGGATTTTGGCTGAGCTGCAGAACAGAGTGTGCAAGTACGAGTGAGAGCTCTTATAAGGCTGAAATACTTACACAGCATTTTATTTCTGCTATGATGTACAACTATACAAAAAGTCTCCTTGGTAGAACGTTTTCTAACGTGCCACTGTAGTCATGGGAAATGTAGTTCCCTACCTGGAAGAGTACTTGGTGTTTTTTTTCCCCGCAGCTTCCACACTGCTTTATTTGCCACCGTCAGTGCTCTTGACAGCACAAGCTAAGCTTCCCTCTTTCTTTCGGAAAGGTAGACAATAGGTGAAGCAGAAGAGGGGGATGGAATGAAAAGGAGGTGGGCAGCAGCGAGGGAGCGATGCAGGGAGGTGAAGATTGAGTCAAAGAATGTTATGTGACTGAAGCATAAAGGTGAGGCAGGAAACCACCAAAAGAGAGGAGCAGGGAGGAAACTGGCAGGGTGCCGAGGAGTTCTGAGAGGGAATATAGATAGAGGTGTGTATCCTGGTGGCTTTTGAAGTGGGTTATGAAAGTAGGCCTAGAGTCCTGTGGAGTGTGTTCTTATACTGCTGAGCTATAGGAGGGCTCAACACCTTTCCTGCCAGGGACCACACAGTCTGAGGTGCTTCAAACATCATAAATTACAACATAAACACTTGTGTATCTCTGCCTTTTCCAGTGTGTGGTGTGCATTTCTTTGTGTTTCACTGCTTGTGTCAATCTTCATCTTCTTCTCTGTCTGTGTTTTAGTGTGTTTGCAAAATGTCTAGTCACAAACTTCTAGATAAATGCTTAAAAAAAGCACAAAAGAGATGAAACATCGAAGTTTGTTCAGATCCAAATCTGCTTCTGTACCCACAACTGTCCACCCACAATAACTCTCTAAGTCTTTGAGTTTATTTTTTCACTCACAAATGGGAATACTTTACCATATGTGTCAGCATTTGTAACCAAACCTCCCTGTCAGCCAACGGATATCTATGTAATTATTCCAAAACTCTGTTGGAAAAATCTTCTCCCTATTGCATTTTGTTTGCCAAAGGCCCATTGGATCAAATTGCCAAGCTGGCTGAACTACACTATAACACTAAATCAAACTGTATTTAGCAGGGGAGCTTTCCAACTAGTTCGCCCACCACCTCTTTCTCACACCTATTTTCCGTTTTTGTTGAAATGTTAATTGTTCTACAATTCTTCTGTATCTCCTTTAGTCATCTTTTTTTCCATCTCTATCTCTTCCATTTATTGTCTCTTCTCTGATATCTTTCTTTCTCTCTTTTACTTGGTCTAGCTATCTTATATGTGTGTGTACTTTATGTCATTCCTTTCCTCGCTTAATTATATTGCCTCACTTTTCATTATTCTTTACCGTTCCTTGCCACAGGCTGGGAAGATAAGGAACTTGTTTTTGTTCACTTTAGTTTTTTTAAAGAGCTTATTCTAATTTCTTCAGGGAAGAGATGGTGTAGGAGTCTTTTTCGATGATTTAGGGATTCATTTTTAAGCTCAAAATTGATTTCTATTCCTTAACTAGGCTTACATATCAAGTTACAAGTTGAATAGGAGTGCCACAGTTTTAGTGTCTAGGATACAGTATTTCTCATATTTCAATTCAGACTAGGCAATAGCTTGTTGTAGAAATGATTGTCTACACTGTGTTAGAGGCTCAGTCAACTCTATAAACAGATCTATATTTGAGTGCAGAGCCTGTAGGCGAGGGACCAAGATTTTTGTCACAGGAAGCATTCTGGAGTTTTGAGTAGGCTTTGGTTGCAACAATCTGAAATCTCTGAACTCATCAACTATCATCTGACACCATTTTAGCTTTTCATGATCTTTTTTTTTTGTAAAGCTGTCAGCATTTGTATACAGAGGAAGTCTTGGCCCTGATATCGGTTATGGATATGCACCAAAGCCCTGAAAGATTGGTCATTGCCCCCAGAGGCCAAATTACTGTGAGACAATAGCCAATGGGTTTCAAGATCGCAGACTCAGAGTGAAACATGATGGTCTCTGGACTGGTACAACACATTCAGTTACATGAGTTAGCTGTGTGAATATCCTATTCAAGATAAAATATTCAATAATACTGTCCATACCATCATTTGGCATCAAGTCAAGGTGCATCAGTTCTGCTCATTGTAGAAATGTGAATAGTCTGCTATAAATTTCAATACATGACCATAAACTTTCAAGTAACCTTGACCTAAACATTTTCTTTTGGTAAGTACCAACAATCAGATTAAACATATTTCCCACTTGTGTGAGTAGAAATATGTAGAATATTCTCTGCACATCAGTCTTCATATATTTCAGTGCTTTATAACTTTTAATTACAGCTAACTGTGTTTTCTGGCTTAATTAGGTAAGCTAACCCTATTGCCTGTTTCTGCTGGCTGCTAATACAGTTAGCCTAGCTTTCCAGCTAGCTAACCGTCTTCTAGCTTTTTTAGCCTAAAGCTAACACTGTTTACAGGTCACAGTAAAAATATAATATAACAATAACAGCTGGGGGTTGCTTTACAGTAGCCAAACATTTTACTGGGGTTTATTGACTTTAAATGGCCAATAATTCTAAATATTGATGATGATTTATTAGTCAGTGGATTGCTAATAGGAATCATTAATGCAAATTGCTAACACTTTCATTGCTCATGCTTTCAGCACATGTATTCCAATTTCGCTTCATCTGTGACTCAGTGTTTTAAGTTACATTACATTACATTACATTACATTACATTGCATTTAACAGACGCTTTTATCCAAAGCGACTTACAGAGGAGGACATAAGCTGAGAAAGGTGTAAAGGAGCACAGAGTAGTTGTTAGTTTTGTTAGTTTTGTTAGGCAGGGAAGCAGTCTCGAAACAGAAAGGTTTTTACAAGTTTTTTAAAGGTAGAAAGGGATGTTGCTGTTCTAGTAGCCGTTGGTAGGTCATTCCACCATTTGGGGACGACCATAGAGAAGAGTCTAGAGTGACCTCGCTTTGCGAGAGGCGAGGGTACAACTAGATGGTTTAGTGCTAAGTGCTGTCACTGGCACAAAATATATAGTAACCCCCCCCAAAATGTCTGATCATTTTTAAATTGGGAGGCTCCATTCAACACTGTTATGTTCCTCTGTTGCACGTGTGCTATAACAGCCCTCAGACAGTACTTTCCTCACCTTAAAGTCAAAATTGTTCTATTGTTCTGCAGGTAGTCATTTTTGGAGTGACAAGGTCACATTTCACTCAGTTTGTCTATCTGCAAGGAGCTCCTGAAAAGAGCTCTGAGGGACTTTATCTTGGGTAATTGCTAATGGAAAAATGATGCACTAATAACACATTAAACAGACATATTATATCTTATGCTTAAATTACATCCTATCAGAGCTCATTGAGAGCCAAATGTAATGCCTTCTCAATTGCTTTTTTACATAATGAATCAAATTTAAGGGTGAACACCTCTCTGTGCTGCTGTGTTGTCCAATAACTAGTAGTGACAGTGATGTGCGTTAAGTGATAAACCACAGGAAGACACGGGGCTGTAATGTCCTCATGTTTTGATTTAGGTTAAGAGGAAAGCAATTCTCTGAGGTGTGTTCGAAAGCCATTTTGCACATTAGAGCATAACAAGTGTGTGCATGAAACCTGCATGCAATTTTTGAATTATTTACTTGCCTGGCGTGTACGCAGAGAGGAAGGACAAATGGAAAGTCTACTTCTATGACTAATCTTCTAAGCACAACCAAGGTCTTCCAACTGTAGTGAGGAAATATCTGAACTTCTTTTATATGACTGCACAAACTGGCACTCTGAGGCCTAAAGCGACATTATGAAAGGTTTCTTTACTGCACTAAGACACACACCACAAACTATTTTGTTTACTTTGGTGAAACTGGATCATATTTTATTAAGAAGATGTTTTCTGGTTTTCTCTTTGTCCTCTAGCTGTTGTACATCGACTCTTAAGGTTCACAGGGTTTCCTGATGGAGTGTAAAGTAAACTGCTGTGAACTATAGCTGATGCAGCTCAGTTAGTTAGCTGTGTTTCCTGGACTGTGAGCTTAGAGCACTAGGGAAGTGTTAGTATTTACACTGGTACCAAAGATGTTTTACACCTAGGAGAATAGGAGGTTTTCAGATCCAGGCTGAAGGGGGAATGAAAACTGAGAGCAATGCACGGCTGGGCACCAAAACCAGGTGAGCAGGGAACGGTGCTGGGCTCAGTTGGGACTGTCTTTTTCCTTAGCATGCCTAATCCAGCACTTTTAAGTTTTCTCAGCTGGTGTACAGCGCCATTAACCAAACATTTGTCACATTGCAGTGACATTTGCACCATGTTTGACAGCAGTTTCATTTAGTTTCAAGTATATTGTTACCTTAAGGCTCTAATATACACACACTCACATGCTTAATCATATTAATAAGACACACGTGTCATTGATGAGTATAAATTGCTGTGCGGTTTATGTCATCAGGGATGAATTATAGTGGTGAGGGTTACTTACATCAGCTGCCTGAGGCAAAATTCTTTTTTGTACATTTATGAGAGAGAGAGAGAGAGAGAGAGACCCCCACACCATGCACCTCCATAGCAACCGAGCTCAGTCCTTACCTCCTCCCATCTTGTCACACCCTTCCTATCCTCCCCGCTCACATGTTCTCGCACCAAAACGTCCTAAATTAGCGCTGACCTTCTCTAATGAAAAGAGGAAACAACACTGTGACCTATTATGGTGGCGGGGCTGAGCCTGTGAAATAGCATGCTGTTATTTACCAGCCCCCCAGTGGCAATTATGAGGTGCACCCTGGAAGGTTTTCCACCGCTACTCCAGCTAGCAGGTGGTCCTTTTAGATACAATAGACACAAATGACAATGAAGTAAACAGCTGCTATTCAGCCTCTCTTGCGCTGACGTAAATGGCACCACCAGTGCACAGAACGATAAAGAACAACGTGATAGGAGGGTACAGGGGTTATTTCAGTTTCCCTGCTGATAAGGCTTTGTAAGTATATTGCCTTTAAATGTATATGAAAAGTAACAGAAACTCTTTCACAGAAGATGTTGAGAGGAGGGACCAAGTGGCACCAGATCTTATAGGACATATCCTATCATCAAATCTATGAGAATGTCTGTGCCTTGATTCCCTACAAATCCTTTGGATTTAGTTTTCTGTGCAGTCACTCTAAAAGCTGAAATGATGAGTAGATCAAGCTAAACATTTTCTGGTACTAGATTCTCAAATACAAGGCTCTGTGCCTTTGTATGTTCTCTATTCAATTGAAAATAAAGACTGTTTTATGTCACTGTTAGTTGAATATCTTTATGTTTGGAACTGTTGGTTGCACAAAATAACCAATTTGAGGACATCACCATAGGTTCTGGGAACACTGGGAAGTCAGCTTTAATATTTTCTGACATGTTACAGACTTGAAACGGAAATAACTAGGATAGGCCTGTGATAGTATTACATTCGCATAATTGAGTCAGCCAACTCACAGAAAGATTATTACATGAATGTAGAATATATGTTGTATTTGCTGTACAGGCTCAGACCTTGTCGCTTTTTTTAGGTGAATTTCTGGATGGAACTGATAACCCAGGGGACAGTAGACTCGGAGCCTACAGGTGGATGCTCAGTCGAGTCAAAAGCATTTTCTTCAACTAAAACATTAAGGAATGTTTAAATATGGTATTAGCTAATAAGAGCATTATCTTACTGATCATTGTGCTCAGGCAGTGGTTTTTACTTGACTTGGTTTTCTTGTGAAAAAGTTTGTTGGGGTGATTGTTATGTCAGGACTGACACTAATGGATGATGCATGTGTGTGTCTTGAGGGTTTATAGTAAATTATGTCAATCATTCTTCTGAGCCTTTGTCATTCCACCAAACAAGAGTATCTCATTGCATTGAAGGTGTAGCTCTTTCTCACAGGGCCTATTTCAAATCTGTCACCTTTCAAACTAAAATCCTTATTTTAGTGAGTGGGCTTTTTTAATTAAAGAAGTCCAGAAGAGCCTTCTGAATTGTATGCAATAGAAATGAAATTAAAAAGGGGTTTTTAACATCAATGTCTGTTCCTTGCCCATTTTCCTTGTGACCGACTTCATGAATCCTATTGAGTCAGTTAATTAATTCAGTGTGTTTGAGATCATCCTAATTAAAGGCCGCTTGCAGTTTGTATCCATCACAGTTATATCTCATATGAGGGACTCTTGAAGTCATTGTTGTGAGCGGACACGTTGCTCTTTCACAGCCTTGGTGCCATTCTCTGCTCTTACATACTTAAATGCCTCTTCTAGCTAATTCTCAGAGGCCTTTTTGACAAACACTCCCAACACCACTCCTGTGCTTCTGGTCAATACTGAGGAGAGTTTTGATCATTTGAATTGCCCTTTTGACTGCTCTTGATGGTACTCTTCTTTTAAAGAACAAATGCCCTGCCACTTGAAAAACACTCCAGCTCATCTTGCTTACTTGTCTCCTGCAAAATAAAAGCCTGTCTCTCTGCTGTTTTTTTTCATTCAAGGTTTATGGAAGGATTTAATACGTCATTTACAAGTAAGAAATGATTGCTGGTAAATCTCAAACTCTCTCTGAGCACTTGACAGCACAAAACTGCTTTCCTTAAACTTACCAAGGACCTTTTCATAAACAGCAGGTCCCCTTTGTAAATTCCATTGCAGCTTTTGCCAGTGTAGACCCCATGGGTTTATAAGAAATTGCTTGAAAACTGAGTTGGTGTCAGGGACATAGTGCCTCTCAATTCCCTAGCTGCAGAAATTTTCTCAAAGTAGTCATAAGCATACAGGAAATCTTTTCTTGTTTTTGGCAAAAAGTAAACATACATAGAGCCTGTAGATTGCAGGCTCAGCAGGGCTGTCTCCCCTCATCTCCAACCCCAGCACCCTACCAATGAACCAGCTCTTCTCCTAATTGAAGGAGGTAAGCAGCACTGTGTTGACGTGACATGTCAGTTGGCATGATTGCAGGGATTTTTTTTTTCTTAAATACTCTTTAAAGATAGGAATTCACACACTGTAATTATTTTTCTGCATAATGATCATTATATGATTGTCACTTTCACAGCTGCTCATTTTCTGCTTGTGTGTATATATACTCAGTTCAAAGTCCTTTGTTTTATTGTTCCATAGATGATGATAAATGTGCACTAAGATAATGTATATTTAAGTTATATTAATATAAAGAGAATTTTCTATTTTCTATTTCTATTTCTAAGTTCTACTATTAAAATTAGAATTAAACGGTAAGAGATGGCCATTTCTTATCGAGGGTATAGTGAATTGAAACTGTATGCAGAATGTTGCATAAATGTCTGCACAGTGTCGTGTTGTCACAGCTCAGTCTCTCATCATGCTGACTACAAGAGTGTTGCAAGCCTTCAAAGGTAGAGTTATTTAAAGCTTTAAATGGGTCTATTGGGCTCTGAAGGTGTGGTTCCAGCAATTGTGCAGGGTTGGCATGTCCTATGAATAACCAGAAATGACTTCAAACTTTTACTCTTGATCACTTTATTTCTGTCTTGATGACTGAATGAACATGTAACATGTAGTTCTTTATTATCTTGGTGATTGATTGTGCCAACTGCAATGAAAGTCCTGCAGTACCTGAATTGACTTCTTTGCCTTTTTGCCTAAATAGTGTCCTTTTTTTGACCCCTGCCTGTCTTTTTGGAATCTGTGCCTAGTATGCCTCTTTGGACTTTCTTTGCCTCTTTTGATTGATTACCTGTTACAGACCTCGGACTGTCTCATCGAATTAGTAAGCTTTGTTTTTAATCCATCTGCCTTGTCTCTGAGTCACGCTTTGGAGCCCAAACCTTGTTTTACTGCACCATTTCAAAAATGTAGAACACATCCGTTTCTGTTTGCAAAGATACTGATCTGTACCACTGAGCAGCAACCCGAAAGGCAGAATAACATAAATGTAGTAATTCTGTTTCCTGAGAATATTAAATAATGCAGATGTAATTTGTCCTTGAACACCATCTTTATTGAAGACTTTCATGTTTTTCTTTTATGTTTTCTGCTTTGTTCCTTTGGATTCCATCGCTGATTTCTGAGACCTAATAACTATAGTCTCTTTATATATATGTAGAAATGTCATGAAAATGAACATCATCTGCAGGGTCGTGTAACAAAAACATCAAACTGTCTTTATTGCAGACAGACCGCACCAGATCCTCACATACAGCTGGTTTGTCCAGTACAACTGCCATAGTGTAAAACACATTTTACACTCTACTATTCTTTTTGCATATGCAAACAAAGTAAAAAAATAGAACAGCACCTGTGTGTTTCACTTTAAAGGTACTATGCTGTTTATGCAGATGTACTGTCGAGCTCACAGCAAATTACAAACACAGAGGAGCTTTTAAATAAAAACTGTCAGCCTACAAAAACATTTTTCAGCTTATAAATAATTAGACTGAAAATAGAAAGTCAAGATTGTCTATTACTATACCATCCACACTGAGTATTTCCCCTCTGGCAATATCTTTCTCTATCAAAGGCGATATTGTCCATGTGAATTACTTCCAAATGGTTACAGGGGACAGTATGAATGGAAGTGTCCTCACTGCACAACTTTATGGAGGTGATATAGACATTTCAATGAGCGTAATGCCTCACCAACACCATGACTATGACCTCTCGACCCATACCTCAGGAATTTTTTTTCTTTTTTTATTGGTAATGTCTAAGTTTCATTCCCATGTGTTGGGGAGAAGCCTCACTGACCTTTCAGATAAGAACCAGCCCTGCGGTGATTGAGCAAAGAGAGAATATGCCTGAGAGCAAACACAATGAGTACATTTCACCTAGACTCTGCCTCTCTTTTTCGATCTCCCTTATCTCTAATTTAGATCACCCACCAATTGAAAATACAGGGGCAATTTCTCACCCCTTGAGCCCAAACTACTACTCAGTGAAGAACCCCTAAGAAGTGCTGACATGCCAGACTAGAAGCATACAGCTGTGTTCATAAAATACTGAACACACAAGGGTGAAGGAGGTGAAGAGATTGTATATCCAAGGTAGGGTATGTGGGTACCATCGACTGGTGTTTCATCAGAGCTGAGGAGACCATGTAGCACATTACAGCATAACAAGTGTGTGGATGAAACATACATGAATTATTTACTTACCTGGCATGTACACAGAGAGGAGTGTGAAAGGAAAAATCTACTTTTATGACTAATCTTCTAAGCACAACCAAGGTCTTCCAATTGTAGTGAGAACATTTCTGAGCTTCCTTTATATGTTTACAGAAGCAGGCACTCTGCACTAAACAACACTATTTTACATATATTTCTACTATAAAAATAACAGATTTAAAATCATTTTGCTAATACACTGACTTGACTGAATCAGGTGAATGGTGGCTCCATCATTCTCACCCTGTATCTCATATGCCTCTTTGGGTACTATTTAACTTTGTGCTCTATGTACAATCTTCATCCTTGTAATCATAACCAATACACATGTACAGCTGTCCATATCTATCACAGTTGTATTGCACTCTGAAAATGGGGACAGTAAGACATAAAAAATACCAGTTTCTAAATAATGTTGCTTTAAGACCAATTTAGAATCAAGTTTAAAGTCTTTGGAGGGTAAGTCAAAGTCAACAGGTATAAGTAATATGTCTCTTTAGAGGTAAAAGTCCGGTCAAAAGCAAGTTTTTTCTGGTCAATTACTGCTTAGTAAATGTTGCAATATGCCAAAATCAAAAGACTTTTAACACCTAGTTGTAAGTATGAATCAAAGCATGTGTATGTGTCAGATAGTTCAATGAGAATACTCAAAACAAAGGTGCAACTGTGCAGAACGCTCCATAATGAGATTCTGTTTGGGACATTGTGTTTCTTTACATCACTGCTCCTGGTTTTGATCTTAATGCGTCTCTGCTCAGTCACATTAAAACGAGGAATAGTGCTAATATGACTAATATTTCAGCAAAAAAAGTGTAATGGAGAGTGTTGTCCACGATAGCTGTGCTAAATGACCCAAACAAAGGGCTTTTAAGAAAGATACAGATGGATTGATTGACTGATGTGCATATAGACCTGTGTAAAGAAACAAAAAAAACAAACATACTACTAAATCCAGCCAGATTGTAAGTGTTGTATTCAGTTTACCTAACAAGGTTCAACCATAGTTTTAACAGTTAAACTGCACTCTGAGGATTATAAAGTACATTGCCCTTAAACATCCTGTTTAAGAGATAATTGATGTAAAAGATAAATGAAAACATTAATGATAGTCTTAAATATTTAAAAAAACAAAAAGCTCTAATATCTTTTTTTAATAAAGGTAGAGGAACTGGCACTTAAATCAATAGTCTGTGCATCGTACTAATCAATCATTTCCGAAACTACAGGGATGAAAATAGGCAATATGCTGGAGAGAGAAACTATTAAGCTACCCATTTATGTGTACTTAATTTTATAATAATAAACCTCGAAATTTGAATTTAGAGTTTGCATCAGGTAATGATGGGATGTTGCATCCATTCCAGTTATTCATTATTCATATTACTGAAAGTTGATTTAATGAAAAGGCAATCTACCCACCCGCATAGACTTTTTCAATATTTTTGGGTCACAAAATCAAGTCTCCTCAGTTTTTTTACTTCAAGTTCCATGTCATGGCATTCAACTCTCAAGTTGAGTCTCACAGCAGACAAGTCCAGTTCTCATTTTTGCAAGTCCAAGTCTCAAGTCTACAGCTCTGGTCTGCAGAGTACTCATTTTTGTGGTGCAGTTTATACTTTTGGATTCTCACGACATCCGAAATGAGATTACAACAGCTATTTTGCAAGTTATCAACAATAGAAAAGTTGTCTGTCATCAACTGAATTATACTTCCATATGTTGATATTGTACATCTGACTTTGAACTGAGTGATTTGTGACTAATTATTATCCATCAGTGTATGATCGCCGCACAGCAATTTATTATCTCCACCTGGTCTGTGGCAGTGACATCCATCTGCCTGTCAGCTTGTTTTTAATCTCTTCAGGCAATGAGAGACAGTCAGGGAAGTGACAGCTCTTGCGGCTTGGTGATTCAGCTACATACAACAGGAGAGACGGTGTGGAAGGAGCACCTATCAATCCCAGAATTCATCTGCCATGACATGTGCATCCAGTGTCACCTTGCCATTCGCAAACTTCCTGAGTATAAAAGTTTATTTTTAATTCAGCATCAAATTTAAGCAATAGCGAATGGTTTCAACGTCCTTCTATTCATGTTTTTCTCTTTTCCATGTGTTATCTAAATGTGTCACACTCCTCCTTCCGCTGTCACTATACATTTGAGTGCTTTTTTGCACCGTGGCAGCCAATTAGCATGCCTTCACTCAAATGTAACCGGAATGTTAAGTGACACGGCTGAATGTATGCTATGCTATGGTGGCTGCCTATAGCATCCAGCAGTCTTGATACATCACTGCCAAGCTGACAGGTGAACTTCTCTCACAGAATGGAAGTAATGATGAGTTGCAGTATGAGGCTGGACTGCCACATTGCACACGCCAGCAGCCACATGGATTTAGATGTCTAGGGAGTGGATTTATATGACAATCTAATAAACTAATCTTTTAGTATTTTATTCTTCGTACAACCGGTGCCATTCACATTACATGTGGTTGTATCACCGGCAGTCTTCAGGGTGAGCAGCCGCTATTAAGAATTCTGTTTGACTTCTTCCTCCGCTTGAGTGCCAGGGCCATTTAACCGGCTTTTCACATCCAGTCATATCAACCTGAAGTTCAGTCAATAGTATCCATCTTCCTAATGATGTTGTATTTTATATTGGACTGTAGAGGCTGGGTGATATGGACAAAAAATGTAAATCTTATTTTTTCAAATTCAAAAGGCTTTATGCACATAGTTATATATTATATAGTATTTGAGAAATAAAAGAATAAAAGTCCTGCACCTTCTGCAAGGCTGTCATTGTTATGCATAGTCAAAAAAATCCATGTTGTCCCATACAGCTACTGACAGGACCAGATTCCTCAACTAAGTAGAGCACAGACATCACCTTCAATAATCAGTTTTGAGCAGAAAAGTCTGCTCACAATTTTTTTCTGCAACTGAGTTCTTGACATTCACCTGATATATGGCTAACTAGCATTAGCTACCCAGCAGGCAGGGACAGGCTGAATGAAAATAGAAACTGCATCCTGTCACGTCCTACGCTTTCACCTCTTCTACCTTGTCAACAACCACAAACCGAGGGCACAGACTGGTCTGTCCCTTTCGTAGATGCGACCATTAAGCCTGGAGTGTTGACAGTCCTGTAAACTGCAGCAGGTGCACAGATAGAGCAGTTTACCTGTCTCAGTTTGTGGTTGTGACTCATCTCTGTTAGTAAGTAACATTTTGTTCACAAAACTGACATTTTGCACATTGAGCAAAATTTTAATTAATGTAAATAATTCAATATGTGGATCTCAGACACCCTTGGGTGCTAGTAAATTTCACCGGCCTCTAGTTATAAGCCCTGTGTGTGTGTGTGTGTGTGTGTGTGTGTGTGTGTGTGTGTGTGTGTGTGTGTGTGTGTGTGTTTTCTGCAGCTAAAGGTATGTGGCTGCAGAGAAGACATTTACTGAACTTTGTAAAACTACATTTACATACACTTCACAGGTTCTAATAGCAGTCGAGTGCACTTGGCATCAATCTGTTGTTAAAAAGCTTGCAGCACTCTAAAATCCAATCTATGCAAAGTTTAAGCTTTATTTGCTCGTATATTACACACACGTTTGCAGTATAAAAACACCGCCACAACACACACACACACACACAAACACACCTCCAATAGCAACTGTTGGCTGGGTTGCGTGCCAACGCACACCACGCGCGCAAAATACTCACGCACACAAATTCACAACAATTAATATGCAAAGTATGTACTTCCGTGAAACACTGGGGTTGAGCTAATCAAATGGTAATGATTTTTCCTAGCAAAACTAATTATAAATTCCAACTGCAGTCATTCAATAACATTGCCATTAAATCATAATAGCAAAGGCAGAGTCCTATTGATATTTTCCTCACATAAGGAGCAACATGTTATCATGTAAGAGATGAAGCTTTGAAGCTGGTCTTTGAGGCTGAACATCAAAGAAGAAGAGATAGGGGCTAAATCATGAAGGTGAGTTAAGGGGAGCACTCAAACAAGGCAAAAACAGTGAGACACTGATGCAAACATGAAACATGTATGTGCCATACATAATGTATGTATGTATAATGTACAATACGGTAAATGGTGTGTACAAATGTGCACACCACAACCTACTGCTATAAGAATGCAAGAATTTAACAAAAATTTATGTCAAGCAAGAGAATTATGTCCAAAACATCTTAGTGCTGGGAAGCAGCTGCCATGAACCTTTGCAATATGCAGTTGAAATCTTAAATTGATAGGCCAAAGTCTGATCTAATTAGAGTCAGCGTTTTTGAAGTATGAACATCAAGAATTCTATTATTGGGCAAAAACTATGAAAAAACATATAAAAGAATGAAGGAACCAAGAAAAAAGCACAAACAACAGAACCAGTGAACAACTCTGCAAAAGCATTTTTCATCTCAGGTCGATGTCACAGCAACAGTGATTCCATTTTTGCACCAGTTTAATGAGATACAGTAATGAAGAGACAATACCTGTCTGCTATAGCAGTATACATGCATTCTGGCTCAGGAACTGTGGGTAGTAATGAAAAGATAAAACAAATTCAGAGGACCTGGGTTTGTTTTGAACTTTTAGGTGAATATGTTCAAAAATGATTAGCCAGAAAGTTCCCCCAACTCCGTCTTGAGGGTGGTGAACCCCCTGCACCCTTCACTTTAAAGGTAGTGCAGAGTATCTCGGAAACAGGGGTTTGCTGTATAATCTAGAGTCAATGAGTAGATTTGCTAAAGTACAACATAACTGGCAAACAGTTAAACTAGTTTATTAAAAAAGCTTGTACTTAACTCTATATATTTACAGTAAATAACTAACTGAATTACAATGGCAATGCTGTAGATAGTGGTGATTTGATTGATGGTAGATGATGACAAAAGTTCCAACTGAAAAGCTCTACAGAAAAATTCAAAACGTCCCAAAAAAAGAGAAAAAAAAGAAAGCAGATATATGAAATGTTCACAGGTTTCTGCATCGCTAGGCAAAGTTGCAGCACCTGTTCAACTCTTCTTTTAAGGTGTAACATTGCAATTTACAACTGATACTTGTCAGAGTCTATCTTTGGTTTGACAATCACAGATGGAGTAAAAATAAAGATTGTGTGAAAGTGAAAGAATGTCATTCCAAGCGGTCTATGCACACCGACAAGGCCTCTGCACACCGACACACAAACTATCTGCTTTATTTAATAATAATAATTGAATAATATAATTCTAATTTAAGCGTAAGCTACTCAGCTTTGAGTGACAATACAGGAAGTGTTGGATATACAGAGACATTAATGATTTCTGTATGCAATTAAGAATGAACAAATTAAAACATTTATTACATTATTTACTTTAATTCAATTTTTCACAGATAAAAGTCAGGAACATAAGATGTATGTGGAAATGTTCCAAATCAGCAGGCAATAGGTCTCTGTAGATTCATCTTATTCATAGGTGACATCAGGCCAACATGTAGCATGAGAGATTTGATGCGGTTCGAGATATTTAGCCACCATTTCAGGGTCCGATAGGCACTACCAAACATTTAAACCTCTCTGGGTGATTCAGATCAGGGCAAGATACTGAATCCCAAATTGCTCCCGAATGTCACGCCATGTGTGAGTGTGTGTGAATGTGATTAGATACTTTCCAATGAGCATGGCAACCTCGTCGACGTCAGAGTATAAATTGTGTGTATGAATGGGTATGAATGTAATGTGTAGCATAAAAGCACCTTGAGTGGCCTCAAGACTAGAAAGGTGCTATATAAGTACACTCCACTTACCATCAGAGTAGTCTAGTAGTAGGAGTCTAAGTGTGAAATTATCACATGGGAAAGAAGATGGAAAGGTAAAGTAAAAGTTAAGTTAGAGAAGGCAACAAAGGTGAGGAGCTTTATCAATATGATATTTTTATTCCAGCATCAGTGTAACCAGCCGACATGCACACACAGGATATGCAAAGGAATGAGATGTAATGTCATATGTAATGTGATGTTACATGATGATGACGTTGGATATGTAATATATGATGCTGGATATGTAAAAGAGGGGAAAATCAGAAATACTCAGAATCAGAAATACTTTATTAATCCCTGCAGGGAAATTGACAGATGGACACCTTACCATTGGTGCCTGAACAGATAACCTGAACCAGCTACTTACATCGCGATCTTGACACCTGTTTTACACAATTCACACTGTGATTCATATCTTCCTACAACCCTTGCCCATCTGCTGTATGACCTCAATGACTCCCACCTTGACATTATGGCGTGAACAACCCACAGCGATCTTGCCAGGGACTACCCACCTGAGAAAATACCTGTGTGGCAAGAGATCCACCACTGCAATGCTACTACAGTCCATTGGGTAGATTCATGCAGGCCTGGATTGAAACATGGTCTGATGCTGAAGCTGGAAAAACTGTTGATTGATTCCAAACATTGAACCGGCATTTCGAAGAATCAGTGTGCCAATTTTCATTACAGTTGACTAGTCACTTTGATGAGCTTCTATCGACTCTGACTGCAAGGAAGGCTGAGGAGAAAAAAGGACCAGTTCAATATGGTGCCAATCATCAAGTGGAATCATTGTAGTACTAAAGATGTATTCATGTACATGTATATTTGGGGCCTGAAGATAAAATACATTAGTTTCTGTATGTAACCCCAGGCATGATGTGAAATAAAATAATATTAAAACTACAACAAAAATGGCATCTACAGTACTGATCTATTTTACAGATGTAGCCACTAATAACCACCAAACACCATCATTATCCAAACCTCTTATTACTCACACACATGGCAACCATGCTTTTTAGAAGATAATGGTCACTTATCATAAGTATCTTATGCAAATAATGGCACAATCCAAATAAATGGAGAGCATATGGTGCAACAATTGCCCATTTTAGCCCTGCAGTATGTCATAGTCAAAGCAACCAACACAGCATGCACGCACAGATGTAACCCTAACCCTAACCCTGTGAATCAAGTAATAAGATTTATGTAACAGTACTAATAAACTCAATGTACTTCCACTACACAGTTGTGTAGTAGTAGCCAGGTTTATGCATTCAATATTAATAAAACCAATTTATTTGCCCAAACCCAGCAGTGAAAATGAATGCAGTCATTTTGAGTTTATTAGTACTATCTCACAAATCTTATTACTTGCTTCACATTAAGTTTGTTAGTGAATTTATTAAAACTTTGTAATTCAAATGGATGGAAAGTGCCTGAAATATAAGTGTACATAAAATGACACAAAGGAGAAATCCTGTTTTATTTTTATATCTGCAGCTCCTTGTATCTCCTGAACTGTTTGGATCATATTGTTTGTATCGCAGCCGACCGTCCATTATTTGTTCTCGTCTCTGCACAGTGTAAAGCGCCTTCATCTCTTGACCCTATAAAAACAAACTCTACAGCTTTTGTTCGATGGAATATGTAGCAATCATATCTCCTCCTCCGTTGCTTATTTCCTGCTGATCTTTGGAGTTTCTAAGCTGTTTTTTTTATTTTTTTATCTTCCCCTGAACGAAGAAATCAATGCACATACAGGCCTCCCTAATGCTATCAAACCCATTTAAACTGGTCTCAAGCAGATAGGGATGATAAAACATATGTTTCTTGGGGGTTTCCATCTGTTTTACTCTTCACTAATATTGTTTTGTCTCTCTTTTTCTTCCCCCTGCTCTAGTGCGCATTTATTCTCGAAATGTTACATCCAACTGCAATTTACATGTGTGTGCTTGATTCCAAACTGCACATTTGGATGTTTGTGTAATTTCACAGTCAGTGCTCTCCCCTGAGCCTAGTTTACACCTTACGCTCACAAGGTTTCTTGCCACTCACCTGCTTTTCGCACATTTTTGTTTGGCCTTGTGAACCTGTTAAGTCTCTTGATGTAACTCGTGCATGACTCCACTCTACAGCCAAAAAGAGATTTCCTCTCCAGAAATGGAGAGGAAAAAACAGGATGAAGCTGGAACAAACACAAAGGGTATTACTCACAGCAACGGCACTGTGTCACTGTACATTATAAGCTGTGACAGTACAGTCGCTGGACTTGGAAGGAACTGTGCAGGCGAAGTTAAAAAAGAAAGAAAAAAACAATCTTGTAATTCACCACTTGAGTGTTGATTGCATGAATACACAACAGGAAGTTGAGGCTCCTGTGCCATCTGTACTGCATCACACTAAGATTTAATTTCCCCCGTGACCGCAGGTGATATCATTTATCTCATCCAGAGAGACTTCTAAGTCTAAGCAGATAAATACACTTCTTAGAATGAGATAAATCTACCTTACCATATGTGCCCCGCTGTACTGCCTTATGGGAAAGAGAGGGAATTCCGTGTTTGTGTTTCCTTTGCTATTTTATGCTCAGACGCCAATCTTTGCCCAGACGAATTTCATTTATCACTTTCAGTGCTGCTTGCAGGTGCGTGCTTGCAAGTGTAGCAGCTTTCCCTTTGCGCTGAGCAGAGTGGAAGTAGAGAGGAAGCAGAGTTGAAATGTGCTATGTTTGAAAGAACATCACATCATGTTAATGTTTTACAGCTTAAATCTCTTCTCCAGGGGTAACAACCATATATGCATTCTATCTACATGATGTTAATGAAGCACTGTACAGCTAACTTAACTTGACAACTCCCCTGCATGTGTGCTCATGCAAATATGTTTGCATGTGCATCAGTGTGATTCAGCAGCGATCCAGCCCTGCACTGTGCACACACCCCCTGGTGTTTCTCTTGCACAGAGTCGGCATTTTAATTCATGCTTGCGTGACTGTACTAAGGACTCTGTGGGTTACTCCCTCACCGTCATTTATATTCTCTATCTCCATCTCCTCCTATTTTTCCCACCCTTTCCAAAACTCTCCTTTTATATTGCACCTTTTTTTCCCCTTCTCTGCACGGCTGTCAACGCTCCATCGCCTGGATATTCTATTTCCCACTTCTCCCTGAGGACTCGCATCGTGCCTGCGGCTAACATCTATTGGAAATATTATCTACCTGAACTCGAACCTTTGTGACCTCTGACCCCCCGGGGAATTGGACATGGTGTATAACCAATCAAGAACCTCATTGGTTGCGGGTGGCGAGAGATGCTCATGACAGTTCTAGCCTATACTCTCAGAATATGAGCCAATACATAATTCATAGAGTCAAGTCATATGGCCTTGAGCGATGCTGCTGAGAAAGTTAAGTGTAGAAAGCATCCAACCAGGAGGAGGTCTGTGTGCAGCTGCCAGCTCAACAGTTTGCTCGTCGTAAGATTTGATCTAGTAGCTAATTGAACCTGATGTGAGACGAGGAAAAGTGCATCATGGTGCGTGGAGAAAAGCAGCAGGATTGCACTGAGTTGGAGCTTGATGTTTCCATAATGAGGAGTGCTTTTTTAAAAATGGCTGCTCTAAGGGATTTCTGGTGGGTCCCCAGGTGGGTGTCTAAGCAGAGGAAGACTTGGCTGTCACTCACATATAAGTGTCTGAGTACTATTTTTATTTTTTTTATTGGGTTGCATTTTGCTTGTCTGCACGTCGCCCACCTGCAAACCCACAGTCCAACACACAACTACAACTGGGCTGTATACAAGACCGTATCATCAATCCGGTGTGAAAGAAAATGAGACGTGTGATATGGAAATCAAGAGGGTTGAATGGTTTATAAGTAGTGGACAAGCAGCTCCAGCAAGGCCACCATGTTTTCTGAACATCTCCCCAAACCAGTGGGCGGAAGGAGAGGGGTGAGACGGGGAAGAAATTATTAAAATGTGCCACGGTCACAAAGTGCTCTTGGAGTAATTAAGTCGACAGCAGTTTGGCTCCAGCAGCTCAATTCTGAGTGTGTAATGTATTTCAATAATGACAGTGCGAGGCGGCAAACTGGCTTGTCGTCACGCTCTCTCTCCCAGCTAATCCCGTTACTGCTGACCACTCTGATGGGGCGTGAGTCCAGCCCTGCTGCCTGCCACTTTTCCAAGGAAGGGGGGATGAGGGAGGAGATGGATGTGTGTGTGTGTGTGCTCACGCTCACTTCTATACATCGCAAGTGTTGATTGTCATTTTGTGTGCGTGTATGTAGGTGCATTTCTAGCATAAATGTTTATTCTGTCCACAGTGAATACACTCCAGCCCCTTGCTGCTTACATTGGGGGTTTTCTGCATCACTTCGGGCTCTGAGCCCATCCACTCTGCTCCGGCCACAATAGCTAATCCCGACACAGGCAGCAGTGGCAAGCAATCAGCACTCGCAGCCCAGAACATAATGGAAGCCTGGCTGTCTGGCTGTGTGGATGACTGGCAGGCCGGCTGCTCATCTGGATGCTTTCCTTTTGTGCCTCTGTGACTGTTTTGATGGCTGGATAGACAGCATGTTAGGCTGCTGGTTATGTAAAGTCCTTCTGTCTATAAAGCAGAAGTAAAGCACACCAAACACTGTAGTAAACTGCTGCTCACAAAAACTAGAAAAAAGAAAAGAAAAGATGAGGAAGCGTGGACCTTTCTCAAGATGGCATCTAATGATCACTTATTTAATACAAATTAATCTTTAGTTTCTCCATATTTGTCTTTCTGTTTACATGGCTGGAGTGTCTGCAGGGCTAAATTGCTGATGCGGGATAATGGCCAGTTCAGTATTCCTAGTTCAGCATCTCTTAGAGATAATTCATGCTTACAGTCACAGTGACTTTTCCACATAGAACCCCCACATTGTTTTGTTTGAGACAATTGAAAGAGCTGATTGAGGAGGAGAAAATGTTCCTTTGAGTTCTTAGTGAACTACAGCTTATGCCTGTAAAGATCAGCATGTTAACATTGACATTGTGAGCATAATGGCATGCTGATTTTAGTAAGTAGCTTAAGGCCGGATTCAGACCAAATCCTGTGATGTAGCGAAGACACAGGTTTTACAATTCATTTGAGTGGTAGTAGTGCATATTTGCTGCCGTGGATAATCAGACCAGTCAAAGTACTCCAAAGTCAGCCTGAGACTTTGCTCAATCCAGGTGGAGTTCATTGACTAAACTCTATCTGTTGTGTTCTGGTTCACACAACCCTGCGGCAATTTGCCACAACACCTGATTTAATATGAATACAGCCTAAGCCCCACCTCACAGAGCTATTCCTCCTTCAGACATTGACTGGTTACATGTGCTTTGCATTTATGCAACATGTTTTTATACCATTCATTTTGGTATGTATAAATGAATAAACAGTATGAATGCCTTTGAGGAATGATTGTCTGAAAGTGTGCACTGTTCCGTTATTTGATCAATTATTTAATCTCACAACACTGTTGCTGTCTTCAGATGTTTTCCCGACAAACATTGTACGAGCTACTTTCAGGCATCACTTGACCTTTGGTGTTTCTTCCTCTTAATCCGCTTTTTCACCTTATTACACTTCCTTCCTTTTGTCATTTATGTATTTGTTGTTATGTAAGGCACAGATAATATGTTAAACTATGTGCAGCTGGACTGCCTTTTCCATGGATGACATTTTGTCATGTCACAGTAGGAAAAGCACAGGTGTGATTAATAATTAATGATGACTGAATTCCAATTACCTGCTTTGGTTTCAGGTATTGTGCATACTGGTTCACTGTCACATTGTCAAGGCTCACTGGGACACTTGAATAGAAGGGAGCTGTCATTAATATCATTAGTGACACCTTCTTTTCCGACTATGACGGGTCAAAATGTCTGCTGTGAGAATGCATTTATCTGGCTAATTAGGAATGGTCTTTTTGTATCTCAATTTATAATATTGACAGAACATGTTTGCCATTCTTCAGGAGTCACTACACAATCAAGGACCTGAAATGTTGCCATTTTTGTGACTGACTTTTTATTTTCCTTGAATGTTTCTTCTGGGAGATTTTTAAAATAGAGAAAGTAACCTCTGTACCCAAGGCACACTGTTCACAGTCAGTTTGTGGACAGGCAATTTTGCCTCTCGAAGCCAAATACATTCTGTATGTGTAACCAACCTCCCATAACCCTTTATTTCAAATAGAGGATCCGCAGTAATATTGCCTTTAACTTGTTGTGTTTTGGTCTAAAACACTGTGAAATACATTTTACCAGAAAGCTGAGCTGTATTACAGTAGATGTGTTTTTCCTGCTGTACCTTTCAAATATTGGATCACAGCAAATAGTCTTTAATGGGAGGAAATAGGTCTGTCCCTGGGGCTTGTTGCTCAGAGGCAGCCCCAATGCCTTAGACCTCTTTCTTGCTCATTCATCACTCTCGTTTTTCCCCCTCCTCTTTTGTCTCGCTCTATAACGATGCTGTTTGATGCTTACACTCCATACTCCTTAGTGGACAAACATTAAGGATGTCCAAGGTCTGCTGTCACAGCTTCAGGACAGGGCATGGTAGTAGCCATAGTGTTAGCAAGGACTTAGAGTTCATAGGTCACCGATCCTATTTACTTTTTCCATCCCTATTGTGACATCTAGGGCAAGGTTTGCACTGTGATGTCCACATTCTGAGTGATGAAGGTGGTTTGTGTCACTTCAAACGGAAAGGCCACAGAACAACAGCACAGGGACGGGACAGCAGCCTTCTTACCAGAACAACAAACACAGTTAAACCCTTTCATGCCAAATATCTCTATTCCCGTCTTTTTTGGCTCGGAGGTGTGTGAAAAGATACTTTGCATAATCCAGTCGCATCCTTATGCAGTGAGCTGTAGGGAGATAGAGTAGGAGTAAACAGGATTCCCTCCGGCTGCTACTTTCACCTGCTGGAGGTGGGCTGCAAAACCAAGGCCACATCTGCAGAGCTAAAGGCTTTTCATACAAAGAATATTTTTCAGCTAAAAAGGAAAAGAAAAAAAAAAACAGTACATGGCAATGAATTAAATGTGTTGATGTATAACCCTGTTTGTGCAAAGGCTGCAAAACTTTTCTCTGTTTTTGGTCAAATTGTAGAACTAAATCAGTTAGACTTGGATGTGGCAACTACTGATTTCTGTCTTGAAAGGTTTATTTGTGAGGAGTTAAAATGCAAATGGTTGTTTGCATGTCCTATTTGTTATTTATTCTTTTCTTAATTTATTTATACATTCAAGAAACTGCTCTGTAATTGTTTTATCCTCTGTTGGCCACTCAGGGAACCTCTCAACCTTGTCTTTTCTATTCTTTCCAACATACTGGCTTTATTTATTTATTGCAATATATATGCACAGTTAGAGTCCAGGTTATTTTTTCAAGTCCTTTCCTTTGCTTCACCTGACCAGCTCTCATATACAGTATACCAATCTCCAACAACAGACCATCAGCAGCACCCAGAGGGCTTCAACATGCAATATTGAAGATTTCCATTAGCACTGAATTGTTTAGGGGAACCGTGAAGAGTGTTTGTGTATGAGGAAGCAAACATGAACCATCACCATCACAGAGAGGAAAAGACAGGGAGCCGTAAGGAGAAGGGGAGATGGGGGAGACCGAAAGAGTTGGTGTAAAGGAAACAAAGAGAAAATAGATCAAAATTGAATAAAACAGAATTCAATATAACCGTACATGAGAATATCAGCGTGTGTTGCACTTGCTTCACATGAGAATATCAGCATGTGTTGCACTTGCTTTACGTATCCTGCAAATTCTAAAGCAAGAATACTTCCCATGAGAGTGTCAGCGGCACAGCGGGAAACTCGACTCATCCTCCGTCTGTCTGACTGGCACACAAGGATTCAAAAACACAGACACAGTCATAGACATATTTGATCCACACTCCCTAACAATGTTGCTACATCTAACTGGTTACTGTATCTTCCTGTCTCTGTTTACACCTTAGGTTACTAAGTTATTATTTTGACTGCTCTATACTATTTACAGTTGGGACAAAACACGTTGAGCCAAACAGATTTCACTCAGCATTAATTGAGTTTCGTTGCTACTTGTGTTCAGTGAATAAACTGCAACAATGTTATGATGGTAAAAAAAATAATTTGGCTCACAAAATAGCCAAAAGTTGCTTATATACACAACCAGCCGACACAAAGCAACATTACACATTCAGTTGTCTTGCCACCCAAAGAAAGTAAGCCCAGTATTCATCTCTTCTTGGCTCTGTTTTGCCCTTCAGAAAGAAGTAAAATCTGTCTTTTTACCTGATAAATGCTCCAATAGTAGCTAATTGCTAGTCTCGCTGCCAGGTTGTGGTGGGCAGGTGGCATACAGTCTGTTTATCAGAGCTTTCTTGCTGCTTGTGGCTATAAACAAGGTTTTTCGAAAGTGGTGAGAATGAACTAAAGCAACCAAACCAAGCCAGGCTGTAGACCTGAGACAATGCTATGAAGCATTTCAGCTAAAAGACACTACAATGCGTCGAAGAGCTAAGGGGGTCGGCAAGGTGATGACCTTCTGTGGGCTGGCCGACACCAGTGATATACATAGTCATTTTATCCATTGTAATTATTAAAATATTCGTTGGGGCACCTTTAAAATTCCCATTTTTTAGCATTTAGTAACATCTAGCAATAAGATAAATTCCCATTTTTTAGCATTTAGTAACATCTAGCAATAAGATTTCAAATTGCAGCCGACTGAATACCCCTTGCCTCACTCTCCTCTCCCAAGCAGAACCTAAGGTGGCTGTGAAACTCACCAAAAATCTAAAAGGCATGAGGCCAGTGTTTGGTACTGTAGAAACATGGTGGTTTAACAAAACCGACTCGAAGAGAACCTGCTGTCTCTGTAAAGGAGCTCATTCTCAGGTAACAAAAACAACAATTCTTATTTAACACACCAATGAAAGATTTGTTATGAACATTATATTTCCGCCAATAGATCCCCCTATACGTATCATACACACTGAAAGTCAGGCAAGAACAATAGATTTTGAAACAAAAAATGTGTTTTTTGAGAGAAAACTATACCAGAGTAAATCTGTCTGACACATTTTGACTCACAGAAAGTTCCAGATAAACAAAATGAAAAAGCTGTAAACATAAGAAGAACAAGACGTGAGTTATTTCATCACCTCTAAAATGGAAACCCATATTTGTTACCTAGATTTACCTTAAAGATGAAGAGATGCGCAAGAGACTCCGGTTGCACAAAAAAGAGAGAGACAGAAATACAGTGCAAAAGAAAAACGCCTAAAACAACACAGATTTTAATACTTGTATGTTTTTCACGCTTAATCTCAGCATTTCACTGGCAGATAGGGCTGAACGATGGTACTTGCAGAACTTATTCCATCAAAGGCTTCGGATGGAGTTATCTAACAAAATCAGCAATTAACTGCAAAGAAGCAGAGACAATTCGGTGAATAAAGCAACCTAATTAACTTTCACCGTGTGAATGTTTTTTCTGGCAAACCACTCCAGATAGTAGAAGAGACACTTTTAGACTGTGTGTATGCGGTGTGGAGGTATGTGTGCCGCACAGTACTGTGTGCTAGTGTGTGTGTTCACTGGTTTTCATTAGACACATGAGGACTCACTGCTGTCCTCTGCCCAGCTGTGAAAGTACCTTACAGCCTCCAGGTACATAAATGCATCGTTAATTCTGTGGCTTAATGCTCTTTTCTGCATGTACACACTCACGCCTACACACATATCCATAAGTGCAGTTTTACCATTCAAGCTAGAAGGTAGTAGCACTACAAGCTCTTGAGAGGGGCTTTCCATCAGTGTCTCTGGTAAAGTGGAGCTTTGCCTTTAGTGCCATGGCAGTAACTGGAACACTTGCCTGGCTGTATCCATGCATAATCTCATATGATTAGATTTCGATGCAATTAATCTGATGATGACACAAAAAAAAAAAAGTCCTCAGGTCACAGTATATTGATCTCACCGGTCGACTCATCCACTTTTCTTTGATTATATTCAGACACACTTGTCAGTAGTCATACCTTTAACTGCAGGCCTTGAGGAGGAGACCTATCTCAGCAGGTGACAGCTATCAATCCAGCCCCAGGGTCGATGGAGGGATAGAAGAAAACTCCTTTCATCTTCCCTCTGACTTTCACTCAATCTCTGTCTCTGCCTGTGCTCTCTCTCACCCTCCTTACTTTTAACTGAACCTCTTCTCATGTCTGCAGAATTCTCCAAGCGTTAACGCACTTGTCCGAGACGATTCTTCAAGCTCTTTCTGCGGGAGACACGCTGGCACATCTTTGTTTTCCTCTCCCTTACCCCTTCTCTCCCATCACAGATCTTGTAATACACTCCTGAGCATGGGAGCAAATCGACAGTAGATGATGGACTTACTGTACTCCTGAGTGACGCACAAGATTTTGGCAACTCTCTGGAATAAAATTTTACAGTTCTCCAGTGATGTCTATTCTCTGCATGAAAGTACGTGTTGAATGTTTTGGGGTGTGTACACAAGCAATCACACAAAATCCACTTTCAGCTGGGGCTCAGTGGGAGTCTATTTATGTTTGGCCTGACTGGAGAATAATTCTTACTGTTTAAGGAGACATTTCAAGTATTATTGTGTTCTGTCAGTTCAATCAATATTTGGAAATATGAGCAAGTCTTTCTCAAAGCCTAAGAGCCAAACAGGATGTCACATATAATGGCTGTGAATGATTTTGGCCAGGTTTACATAACAAAACCAATAGAGGCTCTGTGTTCACCCTATCTTATGTTTTTTGTTTTTTGACACATGTAGAGCAAGTTTTTGATTAAGTTATGGTAAAAGAAATGGTCAATCCTCCACCCCTTTATTTTCCATCTGTCTCCATCTCTGCCCTCCATTTCCTTCTTTCCATCTTTCCTCACCTCAGGATGAGTCAGTATCAGAGTGTTTTCTTCCCCTCTTCAGTCTCTGGGGAAACATACTCGTCTGTGCCTCCCATTCAACTCATCATCATCCATCTGGGAGGCAGGATAAGCACTGCATGGGACATTAGGCCCATTACCCAATCACGACAGGCTACCAGCCCCGGCCCACCGACTTTCCCCCTTGCTCTCATGCCGCGCTCCAATTTACTGGAAAGGACACTGTGCTTAACACAAGTTTCAAGAGAGCAATGGGGTGTATTGAAAACAGATATTTAAAGTCAGATATTTAAAGGTGTAGTGTGTTAGATTTATGGGACACCATGTACAGAATATGACAAGAATGGAATATATAGTTTTCATTAGTGTATCATCACCTGAAAATAAGACTTGTTTTATTACCTTAGAATAGACAAACACAAAGGAGGCTTTTCAAGTCTTTGACTCCTTTCATTGCTTTCCTAGTAAATGAGGGGGTTGCAGTCTGCAGCTACACTGCACACTGCTCTGTATATACATGTTTTTTTTTTTTGTATTTGCAGTGATACTTTACTTTAGATAAATTAGTAAATTTAGTTCCAGGCACAATGATTGACCACAATCTTAGATTAGCATGCTAAAAAACACTAAAAACAGTACATGTAATCCGTAAGTACATGTGAGCCTTAATGCCATTAGTTTCGATTATAAACCAAAGTATTTACCAAATATCCTGACCCAGACCTGAAAGTAAAATGCAATGGGATCACCATGAGTTTTACAAATGATAAGTTACATTCTGTTAACTATAATCTTAAAATCTTAAAGTTTTGTGGCTATTTCTCTGGATAGTTGAAAACTCGCTGGTGTCAAGTCTTTAGGATTCATCCTCTGGGGAGCGTTCATGCCTGTAAAACTTTCATACCATCCAGTATTTGAGATACTTCAGACTGAAATGATGGACTGACCAACTCAAACCCATTGTAAATTATTTGAAAACTACCTGCAGACTGTATGTATTCTTACATAAATTCTGGCCTAGCGAACGTGGAAGGATATGTCTACCTTAGATTTGGGGAGAAAGCATGCAAACTGCAGTCATTATTTACATTTATTAAATGTTCTCAGATCAAGTAACCTGAATTTATTTTCAGTGCTTGGTAGTTAATAGCACAGGTCAAGAGGAACAATTCAATATGACACTTACACTGAAAAATGATACTACTGTAAATAAAGCTTTCTTATCTGCTCTAACCCCCTTCATGAAATTATAAACTTTAAACTTTTGCTCTTGTTTCATCTCACAACGTTTCAGTCAGAAACAGAAAATCAGTAAATAAATAAATGAATTAAAAGGAAGCTCACAGAGTCATGACATTTAATGAGACTATATTTTAAATTACAAGGTAGCGGATAAGCTGTTATGGTGTTAGACATAGTAAGGTGAGAAAGTGAGTTGAGAGAACATAATTAATGCTGCATCTCAGTGTGTATCAAAACTGTAAGGTGAAGTGTAACCACACTGACAATAGAGAGTGTTACCAAATTAGTTGCCATATTTGTCTGAGAATAAGGAGACAAGGAGAAGGGGGGTATGAGCTGGCGGGAGAGATTTTAGAATAAAAGAGGCACGAGGACAGCTTTAAACAGAATGAGGAAAAGATTTTGGGGTGAATTTAATCCGAGCGATACCATCGTTTCCATTTTCTCCTAATGCTAAAAGCGTTGAGGCTGGAGAATGGGGGTCGAAGAAGAGCAAGGAGCTGGGTTATCCACAAGATGATGCTGAGGCTTTTGCCCCCTGTTCCCCCTGTTGCTGAGCCTGCTGTGTCACTGTGTTAACTTTTAAGCCTGGGGGAAGATGGCTGTTGCAGGATGTGCCAAAAAATGAACAATGACTTCTTTTAAATCCCCAGTCAGGAAGTTAAGGTTTAGGCTGTTGTTTTCTGGTTTGATGCCGGAAAAGAAACTTTTTGGCCTGTAGAAGAGAACTTTAGGCAAGACAGAGGTCAAATTTATGCTCTTTTATTCTTAAATTCGTAAAGTTCACTTTTAATGGTACAAAAGCAAACGTTTTCAGGATGATGAACCTGGGGTAATGAGTTTGGCTGGGTTTTTTGGACCTATCTACTGTTGCCACCCATCCCGTTTTTCCAGAATTGTTTTCTTTTTTCATCAGCTGTCCCGGGGGAAAAAAATCTCTTCCGGTACACAATTTGTCCCTTTTTTTGGGGAAAATGTAAAAACTTTATTTGGTTTCCTTCGCTCTGTAGGCCAGAAAGGTTCCCATGCTTCTGTAGCTATTTAAACTCATCAAACCCTTAGAGTTCAGACGTGTGTGTGTGTGTGACCCCTGAATGAATAAATGCATTAACATTACTTTGTATCTGTCTCCTATGACCGGATTTCATGTCAACATTTAGTCCTTTTTTTTTTAACGAATCCAAGGTGGCAACCCGCTAACATTAGCCTATCCCCTGATATAGCAGCAACCAGGGCCGGCTTTTACATATATTACAGTAGACATATTACTTGCTGCACGTGTTATCATGAGTGAGAGTTTTTAATCTAAACTGTAACCCCACAAAATAACGCAGTATAAACTGCTCCTTGCATTATCATTAAGCTAGTTAGTCAGATATGTTGATGTCTGCAGCTTGCATTAGATCTGATAAACACGCATTTTGATCTATTCTTTACATTTTTACTGATTTTAAACAGACACCACACTCCAGACACTTTAAATGTTGAGTAAGCCCTATGCACACCACTTCATTATGTGGAGAACTCCAGAGCTTAACAGGCATGCCATGCCTAGTTACGGCTGCTGGGTTATGACTGGACAATCACTGTTTGAGGATTTAGCAAACAGTTAGTTGAAAAGGGAAACTCAGAAGTTACCCATAGGTTAAAAGGTAACTGAACAATAAGGCTGTTCAATTTCAAGTTATTGTACCCCGACTCATTTCTAAAGCAAATCCAATTTTTCAACTCAACAATTTGAGTATAACAAATTGAAATATCTGCAATTCTTAGCTTGGACTAGTTTAAATTCCCCCGAAACTTTTTAGTGTACAATAATCCTATTCAGTCACTCACTATTGTCCTCTCAGGTTGAGGACTAATTTAAAAATGCTTTTATGACATTGGTGGTTTAAATTACTTGAATTCTTCCCAGTGGCACAATCACAAAAGAAATGCATCAGATGCTGAGATAAAAACATTAATCCCGCTACAATACATCCTATATTTAGACTTTGGCTACGGTTTTGTGAACAGAATACCAAAGTCAGTGAGAGTACAAGAAAACTGTTTGCCAGATATATCCCATTTCTGTTCTCTATATATTTAGTTTCTGTTCTGTTTAAATTTGAGTTTAAATGCTGTAGAAACATGCAGTACAAGATGACAAAAGCTAACAACCCCTGCATATTCACAGCTCATGAAACTAAAGAATCATATTCTGAAAGTGCTGACTGAAGCAGTTTGCTGAAGTCGTTTGCATCAAATATTTGGTATCCTGAAAGCATGCATGGAAGAAATCCTTTGTTTGCCCATTGCAGTAATTGTTGACTCATCTATGATCAGAATACTCTGCAAATTTACTTAATGATTAACTGACTGTGTGTATATACAGTTTATCAGGGTGTGTCTGAATGTGCTCGGTACATTTCTTTTGTGTGTGTGCGTGCGTGTGTGTGTGTGTTTGTTTGTTTGTGTTGTGGAGGGTTGGGGGTCTGTGTGTTACTCTTTGACGGTGTAGCCTGGATCTAACAGGGATTTAGTGGTTTTGAGTGACCACCGGGCACACAGACAGAACAGAGGGTATAACCGGCCTCAAAACCCCCAACTAATCTACTCACAGAGTTATCTCCTGCTAAAGGAGCTTACAGAGCCACTGTCTGCCCCAGGGGGCTACCCCAGATGTACATTAAACTCCACACACACACACACACACACACACACACACACACACACACAGATGTCACTTGCTCTTACAATTATAGTTTGTGATATATTTACCTCTCTACAGTAGCTTCACAAATAACACCAAATACTGGAATGTGTTCAGCTTAACTTCATGTGGTGTTATGTAGTGTTATTTTCCTATAAAATCTATATAACTAGAAATGACAAAACAACAACAAAAACAACAACAAAAAAACAGCAAATAGCATAAGAGTACTTATAGCAAAAGAAAAAGTCTGATCTTATTTCCTGCCCCTGACAACGCACAGCAAGGGGTGCCAAGGGAAATCTATAAAAGTTCTGCTTATCCACTGTAATTGCATTATCTTATGGCGATATTTTAAAGTTATTCCAACTGTTACAATCCCTTCGCCTCAAATATCCACCCCTCTCCCCAGTGATAGATATTTAATATATTGTAGACTACTAGTCAGATGATCCCTAAATAAATATTCTCTCTCTCTCCACTTTGCATGCTGGGATGGTGGTAATGCAATAAGCCTGTGTAAGCACCGGCCACACCAACTGAATACTGAATTCTGCTTGTCCAGTATGTTAACAGGGTGACTAACCCGGGCTTAAAGATCACAGACAGGCAATGAATATGTATGAATCTGATTATAAGAATTATAAGAAGACTTTAAACAGCAGCCTACTTTTGTGCAAGGCAGTATATGGCAGCAGCGTTCAATCAGTCTAGGCTGCTGACTGTTGGTCTGTCTGTCAGTCCACCAATTTGGTCTGAAATACCTCAACAACTGTTTGATGGATTGCCATGAAATGTGGTAGATATCCATTGTGCTCAGAGCATGAATGCTAATGACCTTGGTGATCTCCCATCTTCTATTGCCATGAAGTTAAAATATGTGGTTCTGACTAAATATCTCAACTACACTACAAAAATGCGTTATCAAATTTAACTGAAAAACATTTTGTAATTTTCACTTCATGTTCAGTCTTGGTCTTAAGACAAAGTCAAAAGGACTCATCTCTTGTTTAGTGTGGTTAATTCAATTACAATCCAGTACTCAAAACTTAAAACAAAACAAAACATTATACTACAACACACAGGCAAAAACTAAGTACTATAACTTTCATTTAGTGAAGCATGTGTGCTAACCATAGAGCCATCATGATCAGGGGGTCCACCACCTTGATCCAGATTGAAATATCTCATCAGCCACTGAATGGGATGCCATGATATCTATCATCTAGTGGGTGGATCCTCATGACTTTGGTCAGCCCCTGATTTTTCCTCTTGGCTTAAATATTCAAGTTCCCCAGAGGATGAATCTCTCATCAATTGTTTTAATGACTCCCAAACCTTTACCCCATCATCAGGTCAAATTTCTATGTTTTATTACTTTTGTTTATGACTAAATATCTGCAATATTGATGACATTCCCATCAGCCTCAGCTGTAATTTGTTATAATGCATGCATACATGTTAGGGTTAGCGTATTCATTATGGGCATTGTTGCATGCTGATGTTAGTATTTAGCTTGAAGCATAGCTGTACATGAGTACAGCTTCACAGTGGCATGAGGCCTTGATAGCCATAATGAGATTGAACCCTACTGTTCTTTGTGTATTATCCACGCACTACCGTATGACTGTGGAAGCTGTGCCATCCAGAGCCTTATTTGCTCATTTTATTTCAATTTTTTTGTGTTACATTTTTAAGCATTCATTCATTACGGTCTTTCTTCCCAAAGTGAAAAGAAAAAGAAAAACAGGAAGCAAAAAGAAATAACAAACCAAAATGAAAACATGGCAACCTTACAGTTTCATCATTATGAAATGTGCACAACATGTCTGTTGTTGTGCTTTCTAACACCCTCTGCTTCCTCCCCACAGTTTTCACACCATGATTCAACCAGTAGTCCAAGGTGTCGATATAAACCTTGTCGTCACATGAAAACATGAGGAAATAAGAGCATACATGAGGCTTTTAGTCAACATTAGCTGTTCATGGGTGTTTTTGGCTATTTTTGCTGAGTCCTCACTACTCCCACTGGAGGTGAGAGCCAATGACTGAGAGGGGGAGAGAAAGAGAAAGTAAAAGAACAAGCCAGGCTGGGATGACTCTTACATAACGTCTGCTGCTGCTGCATGACACGTTTGGTCACGCTCCGATTCACTACTCCTCAGTCCACCACCAAGAGGCGTGTGTGCGGTGTGAGCATGAGAGACAGAGGAAGATGGTGCTGAGAGGGTGGTCCGCAGGCCTGCCCATGGGTGATCGAGGGGATTGTTATTGATTGTACAGCTGTCACTTTTAATTATGTCTCTATCCAATCAATGCAAAAGGTGGCAGGAGCCAAAGTGACATTTCTCCATTCTGATTACTCATGTCTCCTTTGTGGCTCAGCTGTCCTTTGCTTGCCAGCCTGAGTGCATGGTTTCATTCATTTTGTGGATGCACATTCTCTATTTTGGGGATGCACAATGGCACAAGAAACCTAGAGGATATTTAGGTACTCTTAGAGTTTAGGATTGAAGATGTGCAATATCAACTCAAAGGTCTGATGACTGGTATTTGGAGTACATCCAAAGCTTGTATGGGCATGAAATTCTCCAGATTGAATCATCATCACAAAAGATGAGCAAGTTTGTTCGTAAATATGTAATTTTTTGATAAAAAGTCAAAAGAACAAGCCTGCGGACATACAAAAGACAAGTCAATTATTATTTAAGCACCCCGTTCCTCCAAAAAGACAGCTTCTTAATTATTATTTAAGCACCCCGTTCCTCCAAAAAGACAGCTTCTTCCGGCCAAGAACAGCCCAGCTTCGTGAAAATGCATCATTCATTTATATTGTTAGCAAGCACAAAAACATGGTTTCCTCTCATTTGTCCAAAATGAGATACAATATGTAAAATTACAAACAGACATAAGGCATGGGAGAAGCATTTTGAAGCAGCATGCTGTTTGAATCCTCTTTATTTACATGCATGCAACTTTACAACCGACTATTTCTGTACTGTACTGTGAGTATACTTGGCCATTAGAGACTGTACAAGCCAGCAGAGAGCTGCGGTGGAAACAGAGACAACGTTCAACATGATTTCAAAGAGGCCCCCTCTTTTTACAAAATTCATTGTACTTGGATTACGCCTGCACTAGTCAAGTCCCCGTGGATAGTTGCAGTTGGAGAATCAAGCGTAGGGTGCCCTGTTTATGTGTCGCCATGGACTCAAACTCGCAACCTCCTAGTCTGTAGAGCTTTGCGCATGCGCACAACGACATCGCCTATTAACCTGGACATAGACCGCTGGGCCACGGGTTTGAGGTTAGGCTCATGGGATGGCACAACACGATGGCACGATATGGCTCTGTGCGTCTAAGGCCCCACCGAAACGGCGAGCTGTTTCTCACGTTTGGCGTCATTAAAACACAACGGACAAGAGAATCACAGATATAAATTCAAGAAATTACTGAGCATGACAGTACAGAAAATGCAAATGTGGACAAACATGAATGTTGGATCAAAGGGTAATTAATGTCTACTCCACGTGCCGAGGAAGGAAGTCACTGTCCTTTAAAGTCTATTTACTAGCAGCAGGAAGGAGCTAAAGATTGAACTGATTCAGTTCCCTTTCATATTCTAAGTCAATTGGAATCTTTCCAATCACCCAAATCACTTTCCAAAGAAGTGTTCTGATATTCATCAGACCAACAGAAAAAAATGTTTTCCCAGAAACAAAATGGAAATCAGGGGAATCAGGGGAGGTTTCGGGGGAGATAGCAAGTCAACAGTATATACACGCAGAAATGTTCAGAAAGTTGCCTAAAGATTAATTCAAGATGCAGCTCAGTATGTGTCAAGTTTTTCTAGTCATAAATATGTAATCAACATTGTGTTTTGTTTAGGTGCCTATTAAAATATTCAAAGTTTAGTGTGTAAGGGTTTAGCAGGTGGCCATGTTCTATTGTTACATGCATACATACATTGCGGCAGTTTTTTGAGTCGATACCATTTGTTATACAGATTTGGTGCAAAATGTAACCATGTTTGACCACTTGGGAAAAAAAGGAACATCATAAAATAACTCATGCTGGGATTTTGACATCTGGAGATATCTGTAAGAATTGCATTTTTCGACAATTGGGTGGTGAATACTTTTTTTCTGGAAATTGCTCAGGAACCTTAGTATCAAGGACCAAGGAAAGCCATATATATCCTTTGAATGCCCCTGGTCCTAATGCCTGCAACCTAGAGATGTGGTTATAAAGCTGTGATTATCCTTGAGGTCACAATTGATCATTTCATACAGGTTTTCATAAGGTTTCAAAAAATGGTCTCATTGCAACAAAATGGCTAGTATGGGGATTAACATGGATACAGTTGGACTGTATTTGTGATCTCAGTCTTAGCTTTTCAATCAAACACAGTTTGTGCAATTCCAAAACAGTTTTAGTATGAAGACACACTGAAATATGTGAAAATGATGCATTTATAATGCATGCAAAAAGCTTCATGGTTCTTGCTGCAAACTGGTCAAGGGGTCAATGGACCCCTATGACAACGACCATGCCCAGTGGTGTGTTTTTAAAAAGTGGCCTGTCCAGCAAAGGATAAATGCCCTGTGCAGTGACACGTAAGACTCTTCTTGCATATTTAGCTCACCCAAAAATGGGCCAGTAGTATTTGCACATTGTCACTTCTGCTGCTTGACTTCAGGGAGTAATAATCATTATGAAACATTAGCCACAGAAGAGTTGTGAATTTTGCAATAACTACTGACCCACAGTCAGGTAAGACAACTTCATAATTATACATGTGAGTGCACTGTACTTCATATTTGTTGAAATCCATTTGTGCATGCATAAATGGTATCAAGATAATTTCCAAAGACAGGAATTCAGGCTTAATTTATGTATGTGTATATTGTGTCCTTTTGATTGGCAAAATGGGATCTCTGCGAGCTAGAACAAATTTAATGAAGGAGGATTCACGATGGTTTGTAATTGTGACTTTCAATGTTTACTTTATTAAAACTGAACGCTGCGCTAAATCAAATGTTCCTGCTAATAATAAAGCTCAGAACTGATTGAGGGGGCACTGCTGAATTAAGCAGGCAGTAATTGAGGTGGTGGTGGGACTGAGCTAACAATGGAAACTGTACAATGAACTACAGTCCATCAAGATTAATAGCATCTCTTGTTGATTAATTCCAGGTCAAAGAATAATATAATAATAATCTTCCATTCTCATCTTTTTTTTTTTTTGGTTTCTTTTTCACATACCATCCTTGTAACACCGTCTTTCTATTTCTTCCCATCTCTTCCAGTTGCTCTTCCTTTCTGCCCGGTCTCTGAATGATTGAAGTGTAGACGTAGCCGAGTCTGAGACATAATTGGATCCTTGAATTCTTTACAGTAACAGCATTCCCCTCTGACTCACAGCATCTCCACATTATCTCCATTAGATTCTAAAATCTTTCATATAATCGTTCATGAGTAGTTACATTACCTTTTCTGGTGATATACATTTGTAGTCCAATTGCTTACTCACGGTAATTTGCAATCAGCTGTAGCATGCCTCTGTGTACATGGAGAAACAGCATAAACACCTGTCCAACAAGTAGGAGACACATCTTTGGTGCAAACTATCCCATTGTGCCAGGTAATTCTATTCGCTTAGTGAAATATGAGTATGTGTAATCCAGCTGTAGATGTGAGAGCATGAATTTGAAGACACAAACACACACACACACTGAAAAAAACATGCTCTCTGAGGAGAGTCATATTTCCTGCCTCTCAGCCATTTTGTCGTTTGGGATCACCCTAGGACAATCATGGCTTACTGACCCTCATCTGTTTCCATGGGGACAGAAAAACCATTTCTGCCATTACTGAGATTAGAGTCTTATCTGCTTTTGTTCTATTTTGGAATAGCTCGTGCAAATTATCTGGAGGCTTGCTGCTGCTACTCCAACAGCTTTTATCACAGCCACAATATCTACCTCTGCTATCACTACCTATAAAACTACTGTTAAACTTTTAAAAGTGCACTATGTACCATTACTTTGCCTGAAAGCTGGTTTGTAGTGCTGGATGGGAGCTGGATAGTTGTTCTACCGCATATTAATTCAAACTGCATTTGCTAACTTTGCAGAAAGAGTTTAATCAAACGTCCAGAAATCATGCAGCATTATGTAAATAACTTCCAACACCTAATTTAGTCAAGTTAAGTCTTTAAAAAGTATAGTCCAGCTTTCTCTTAGCAGAAAGCCCCTTCTCTTCTGTTGGTAAGGGAGTCTGCATTTCAATTTGTCACTTTTCATGGGTGGAGAAGTGACCAGAATTACATTTTGCCAAATAGTGTGAATCTACACTAAGGCTGACACCAACTCTACAAATCCCTCACCAACCCAATTTTCCACATCAGTATCTCTGGTTAAGGCATCCTTCCAGTGTAGCTCAGTGCATATGTTCTCTTAATTTAAAGCCTACTACTACTAAACTACTAGTAGAATATGAAGTGTCTTGACTATAGGTGCTATAGTCGCAAAGATGACTCACCACTTGTTTCCTCATCTGCAGACTGGCGAGAAAAGACAAAACTGTAAATAGAAGGAGTGACAGGCACCTGTCATTATATAGGTGCAATACTAGGACCGAAATAAACTTTAGTAAGGTGGTGAAATCAGATATGACATCAAACAGTGTATATTTATGAACACATCAACATGGCAAGAAGGTTCGGGATGGTGTTACATGTTTCTACATGTTGGTTTGGATTTTTGTTTCAGTATTTAAAGACTTGGGCAGAACTGGAACTTGCCATTAGTTGTGAATGTGTTGCTCTATGTTGGTTAGCCCTGTGATACACATGGCAAACTTTCCAGGATGGCCCTGCATTATTGCCTAATTAGTAATAGGTGCTGGGCCATGGCAACCCTGACCCAGATAAGTGAGTATAGAAAATGGATGATTGGACAGATGCTTCTTTTCTATTACTAAGGTAAGCATGATCTTTAAAAAAAAACATACAAAAACACTAAAGCACTATCTGTAACTCTTTCTCATAAAGATATTTGTTTTGATTTATATCTGTACGGTCAGACTATGTCAGAATTTGCTAAATCGTCTAAATTGTCTATACCTGTTTGTAATAAATCATCTTCTACTGCCACTTACCGTTTACTCATCAAATGTATACAGTATGTATAAGTTTAACCTCCAAAGAAAAATGTTGTATTTAAACCAAGCAGTAACCTCTGTGGCTGTGAGGTAAAGCCAATGCGGAAGTGCCAAAAACTGCAGTTCCTCATACGGTCACTTGAGGCTGGCTATGGAACATGTCAATCTCCATAGGACTCCGTAGAAAGATTTTGGTCTCTATAGCTAATTTCCCCATTCATGACATCTGTACTGATGATGAATTTTTATATAGTTCACCTGTTTAAATGATATTAAAGTTTGAAGTTATGCATAATTAACAGTGCGACTGCTTTGCTTGACAGGTGGGTGCTGTTTAAGGTGCCTTGTTTGTGCACCCAGGCCAAGATGGTGGTGGACAGAGCCACGACACTCTGAGCTTTACAACAGCTCTTTAGAAAACTGTGGCTGAGATCACAGATATGATGTCCATATTTATACTGTCTATTATTTCAACCCCGCCTTAAAAAGAAATCTAATGAATGGTGAAGCGAGAACAGTCAGATTTGCATTGGTCCATGCTGCAGGATTTTTCTTTAATTGGCGTATTTGGTGTCTATGATGAATAACACTGGAAACTGTGACATGTGAGCATGTGTAACTTTGTGTTCTCCAACAATAAGCGTGGGTTTGCAGTTCTGGAAATATCTCATCATTGTGCTCCATTATGTGACCATGGCACGCTAAACACATGTTTTAAACCCAGAAAAGGGCAACTTGATCAGAGCTAATGATCACCACTTATGGAAATGTGACATATGGGCAGAAAGTGCATGCATTATAATTAAGAATGCTACGAATAGGCTTGTAGAGGGGTGTTGGAATTGGTCATATGTGCTGCCCTTGTTTTTATACCGCTGTCCTTAATAAAGCACCTCCTAATGACCACCTCTTTACTCCTGCTCCTCTCTCTTTCTCTTGCTTTGTAGACCTAGCTCCCCCAGAGGATCCGAGGGAGAGAGAGAGAGAGAGAGAGAGAAAGAGAGTCTGCGTGCTCCGTGTGATGATCAGCGACTCTTAGAGAGATCCTGACAGCCAATCATCTGTCTTCTAGTGGCATCCTGCTTGGCTTCACATTTCAGCAGGGTGCCATTTCTTATATTCCTGCCTGGAGAGCTGTTTCATGTTTGGAATGGACTGCTGGTTTTTCTTTGCCCTGACACGCTGTGGAAGGTGACTCTGATAGATCTGCACTGTGTTTATTGGGGGGAGGGGGCTTTGTTTCCAGCCCTGTATGCATTCCCAAGTCTACAAAAATTTCCATCCCACTTCCAAAATCAACGCAGATTAGTTACAGAAGAAGAATTTCATTGCATCGCCGCTCTCTCCCTCTCTCTCTCTCTTTCTCTCTCCTTCACCAGCCTCGGTGTAAAGGGGAAAGTTTCCTATTAAATACATGGGGGGGAGTTAATGTGATTTTGGCTGAGCAGATTAGAAATGTCTTTCATGGTCACATTCCAATATTAGTCCAGCGCTAAGCCTTAATATGTGTTTCTTTTGTGCTTAACCTCATAATGTCAAGAGCCCCATAGTCACTTCTGGCATGAATATTCTCTTCCACTGCCAGAGAAGTTAGCTGCTCCACTCATGTAAAGCCGTGTGGAAATGCAGGGGTTAGGGGAATAACATGTAGCGAGAGAGAACATGAGGGTAAAAATGGACATTTGATGGATATTTTGAGCTACAACTGCTCGGGAAGGCACAAGAAATGCTCCCAATCTCAGACAATCCAGTACTCGAGCACATGCTGTAAAATCCACAAGTAATGCGACATCACCAGAGAGCCATCGTGTACACAAACAAACAGACTGGAGTCGATGGCCTCGCTGATCATCTGTCCTAACAGACTGAGAGTCCTGGCTGTCAGCGGGAACCAAATCCTCGGAGTAAACATGAGCGGTGACTGATCCACATTCAATTTAAATGACTTCCATGCTGCCCGCCGCATCTCACACAGGGAATTCAAATGCCTCAATCACACTGCACTCTCTCCTTAACTCAGTCCAAGAGGGATTAAGCAACCAAATCAATTAGAAGCTGCGGCTAAGAAGCAGAAGTCTCCTGCTATCTCTTCCTGCCTCTCACTTCCTCTCTGTGTGCAGCCAAAAACAAAAGGTGGCTAAGTGCATTATATATACTACTAGGAGTGGTCACTGGCTTGTAGTTATGATTAACAGCTGGATATGTGTTACCACTTTCCTGCCGTATATCCTGACTGTTTTCTAATGGTGCCATAGAGCACATGTGATTCACAGCCAAAGGTTTAATTCTATTAAAAGCAACACATTCAACTATTGCTTAGACCGTACAGCAGACTGTTCAAATTACTTTTTGTGTCTAATCCCTGACTTTTCTACCCTTTCTCTTTCTCCCCATTTTCCTCTGCGAGTCCCTCTCTTTCTCCACTAAATCAGCGTCTGTATGCAGAGCTTGTTCTGCTCTTGCATCTTACACCTTTCTCCCTCCCTCCCTTTCCACCCCCCCCTTGCTCCCTGCATTGCTCTGGCCCTGGGAAGAATACAGAAGTTCTAAGGGGGAACAAGTGTGCTCCGGCGGCAGGATGAGAGGACCGGGGCTGTTTCTGAGTGAATCCTCCATTTCCCTCTCTCACAGTCTCTCTCTCTTTTTCTCTCTCTCACTCCCTCCCTCTCTGTCTGTCTCCTCCTAGTCCAGGAGAATCAAAGGAGATCAGCTCCCTTACAGCCCTGTCTTAGAGGGGTTTGACTACAGAGGAAAGAGAGTGAGGAAAGTGGGGTGGAGGGGGATACTGATCCGATAGAAGTAACTCAGAGGGCAACACAGAGAACGACGAGTGAATGTAGTGAAAATGTATTCAGTTTCATCATTCTAATTGTTCATCAGTCGAAATCCCATTCTGGAGGAGAATGTGTGTATTGGTCATTGTGTATATTTGCGTGCTACCCTCCAGGATGTTTGAGCAGTTCTGTCAGATAAAGAGAAAGTAGTACAGCTCATCTTGACTGCATTGAGTCTAACAACGTAACATATAGCTCTATGCTTAAGTAGCTTTAAGGAAGGAAAATCATCTTATTCCACAGTGTCTGACAGTATCACATATAGTATGCATATTCTGTATCTGCTTGTTCTAACGTTTCATTGAACTTATATGATGTTTACACTGACTAAAACCCAGGACTCTGTTTTTTAAATGTATTTTTTTATACTTCAAATCAAATGGAAACACGCTAGATCTTTTAAAAAATTCAGGTTGACATATTTGGTATCTTTGAAACTCTGAGATCTCCACTAGAATTTAAAAGAAAGTCATGCAGGTTTGAACAAAGTTTCACTGTACAGCCAAAGTTGTATTGACAGCAGGTGCAGCGAGGTCTAAAATGCCAAGGAGGATTCTTTTATTTATTGACCTTAGTTATTCATCTTCATATACACCACTGGCACTGAAATGACAATGCTATTTCTATTGATAATATTTACCAAGTTCGACCTCTGAGTTTAGCGTGTTAGCCTGTTTGCTAGTACTAAACACAAAGTACACCTGACGTTGTTGGGAATGTTGTTTGTTTTGCAGATTTAGCCTGATAATGATGGAGGACATGGATGCATTTTCCTAAATCCGTGTAAATCATTGCAATAGCTGTTGAGATATTTAACTTAAAACTACAAATATCAACCTCATGTTGGCCTAGAAGAAAGGTCAGGGGAAGACCAAAGTTATTACAATTCATTCTCAAAGAAGCATGGATATCTGCAGCAGCAAATGCCATGTATGGACCAAAGTGGCTGACAGAGAGATCATCATCCTTAGAGCCATGCTACTAAGAATTGCTCAGTGTACCACCATAAAACAGAAAGTTCTGTCTAAGTTTTCTTTGTGGGTGTTTCCCTATGTCATATATATCATCTGTACCAAATAATCATGGAAGTGATTATATACTTCCCCAATAACACTGAAAATGTGTGACTTATACAAATTGAATCAGTTCTGTTAGATTTTCATCCAATTCCATCCAATCCAATGTAAAATGTACTTAAAGTAGAAATCTCAATTGCTCCAAATGAACATAATCAATTCAAATATGTAAAAATGATTTGCCTTTGATTTGTTCATCTTGTGTGATCACTCACACATAATTACTGACTCATGCCTGCTGTTGGCCCACCAGTCTGTCCCCTTGCCTTGCATTGCTTCTGCATTTGTTTGTATGTTTATTCCTCTCTTTGTCACAATTTCTCCGTCCATCTGTCTGTCCATCTGTCTGCATGAGTAATCAATAGTCTCTTCATTAGACAAATGGAAGGAGATGGGAGGAAGCTACATCAGGAAGCCAATCAGATAGTGTAAGTGGGAGGGAAGGACATTTCAGATCCAAATCAGCTGCAATGAATCACAAGGGCACAGCTGATTCATAGGGCACCGTTTGATTTAGGGCCGGATAGGTGTGATTCAACAACAAGTTGGCTCCACTAAATTACACCTCAGCGTTAAACTAAAGTGTGTTAGTGCTTTTGATCTTTACTAATGGCCACAAACTTTTAGATTTACACATGTGAGTCACACGTGTGCTCACTAACAACCACACAAGGTCATACAGGATGTTTTTGTGAATGTATAGACGGAATGTTGGAAAGTTTTTGGTTATTACAAAGTGACGTGACTGGAGTCCAAACGTAAGACGATGTAACTTTTGAACAAAGTATTAACACATCCTCCTCTTACAAATGAAGCACTTAATTCAGAAGTAATAAAACATATCCTTGCTTACTTTACACACGTCAAGGTGACACCTGTCCCATCTCCCTTCTCTCCCACTTTCAGACTCTCTCAAATAACGCCTATTCACTTTCTTGCCAAAAGCTAGAGTTAGAAGAGAAGATTAATACCACTATTACATCTGTCCATTCAATATGAATACCAAAGCCAGGCTAGCTGTTTCCAACTTCTATGCAAAGTTATATGAGAGCGGTATCAAGCTTCTCCCTCAGCAGGAATGCAAAGATTGCTGACGCTGAGCCAACGTGTTCTGGCTATGACTTCATGTATTTGGGTCCTCTTCCTTTTTGCCCAAAAACTAAACTGTGACAACCCCCACGGTTTTAATGGTACGGTCATATCAGGTCTGGTATGATCCGCAGCTGATGGATATTTCAGCTGGCTATTGCTGTGTGACTTGTTGACTGTTCTTTACTTGTGCTACTGTCAGCCTACGCATTTGGTTTACTTTATTGTACATAAACCTGCTTTTATTATATCTTAATACAATTATTACATGCCATATGGGCACTAAACAGACTTGTTTGTCTTTATAATCATTCCTCCTCTTCATATTGGCCTTGGAACAATTTGAGCAACTACACTATAAGAAAGTCTACAGTCCTTGTTCTGTGCAAAAATTCACAAGTTCACAATCTCATATCGTCAAATCGAGTGGGTTTGTTAGCCATGGTAGTTGCGTGTACATTTATTGCCAGAACTGTGTCCAAGCAACAAACCTACATGGGACTACGTCCAACATGTGGGAATTTTGTTCTTAACACTGAAACTTTGGATGATATATGATTTGGCTAACTCCGACTACTGAAACTTCACATTATCTTTAGCCGAACTCTAGAATGCACTTCTGCATAAACACAAACTGAATCATCCAGTATATGGACAGGAGGAATGATTACAGTGACTAATAATTCTTTGAACATAGATAGGGTATCTGAGTAATGTATTAATAGAGAGGAAGATTTTGCAAACCCAAGCATATGAAGACATTCTTTTTTGCAGGATATGGGATGAATAACACCTTTCCAGTGCCTTTCTTTCTTTGTGTCCTCTTCATTTAAATGCTGAGAAGTCAGCGAGTGTTACGGAAGATGAAGGATCACAGCACATAAAATACCAAAGGATGTGAACCCAAGCCCTCGTTGGGGAATTTATACACAGGCTATGAAAAATGGCTTCTTCACAGACTACATCACTTGTTCCCGCTGCAGTTTCTGTGGCTTACTGAAGCGCCTCATCCTGAACTGTTCCATTTTCAAAGTCACTGCCTGGTTCCATATTCATAACCATTCCTGTATGAATGTCCAATTCCATTTCAGCGCATAGACAAATCACCTGCTTAGACCCAGAATGCTAACCCCGTTCTCTGTGCATTGATTGATCTGTCGCCTATCTCCCTGCAGCAGCTTTATTTCAAATCTGAAAGCAAACATTAACGGCCTGAACATTACCCTTCTCCCTTATATTCTATCTCTTTCTCTCTCTACATTACGTCTCTCTCTTTCTCACTCTCTTGCTATCGCATCCAGGAATCATCCGTCAATGCAATGAGGGAATAATAGGAGCTCCCTCTCGCTAGGTCGAAGTGACTGCTGTACCTTCCATTATGACTGAGACATGAGTGATTGCCTTGAAGATGGAAGGTAGGGAATATGAATGAACTGATCATAGTGAGACAGAGAGAAGACGGGGCTGGTTTTTCTGGTAGCTATGCTTTTGTTTAAAACTGGGAGTAGTGGCGTTCCTCTCAATGATGCACTACTCCTCTAGCGAAACTGAGAGTCAGTCCAAGTCTTTGAAATAAGACAGCGTCCCCTCTTCTCTAATACACATGGGCTTTATCTTCCAAAAGGGGGGCAACTTCAATGAAATGTGCCTGTTGTCTTTTGTTTTTCTTTCTCTCAGATGGCATCAAAGCTCTTTTCCAAAGGCCCCTTGAAAAACAAATGGTCTCCCTCATGAAAGCATATGGCATTGGTGCATGCGTGGTGGAAATAAAGAAATGTCCACATGATTTATGTGCCCTATGATTTCCAGTACCATTGCAGGAAGAACAAAAGAAAAAAAATGACTCGCACTTCAGCATTGTAGTGTACGTTGTTTTGATAAGCAGGCATTCTCTGTGCAAATGAAAGAAATGTGTCATCTTCCTCAAAATCCTCCAAGCTTTCATTACTTTGTTTGTCCCTCAGCGCCTGCTTTTGTTTCACCCACTGTCTCTGAAGTAGTTTTTGAGGGGCAGAGGGCTTCATTGTATCCTTCTGTCTGGCTTTCTTTCTTTTTTGTTTCTCTCTTTCTTTGTCAATCTACTTATTCACAATCTCGAGCCTGACCTTTGTCTCCGTTCCCACACAAAAAGTTTGAATAGCTGAGATGAACCATCTTTCTTCCTCCACATCTGTCTGCGAGGAGGTGGGTGGAGGAAAAGAGAGTCATATCTTGGTTGGTCACATGTCCTGTAACCTTTTCTAAGCTTGAACCTCAGCCTAGTACTGACATATCATATATCATATAAATAGTACACTCACTTAGGAGGCTCAGTATATTTTGCTGACAATTACATAAACGGGGTGCTATGAAAAGTCTACCCTCATGAAACTTTTATTGGTTTATACTATTTTTACCTTGATTACGTACATTACATTTCAAGACGACATAAAGACTAATATGCAAGATAATGTCTGGTATCAACTGCAGTAGCCTTTCACCTTTCTTCACAGCGCATGCAGGGAATGTGAGCACTGTCCGTATGCATGCGTGTATCTAAGGCTGTAGTTCTGCAGTGCATCTGGCTCACATGAATTATTTGTGTGAGGCAACTGTATGTGTCTGTGAGTACACGTTTGTCTACGTGTGTGATCTTTCTTCACGCAACCATCTGGCCTGAGTCTCAAACACTTAAGTATCACACAGTCGGCCCTGCCAGGTGTCAGGGTGTCCAGGTACCCAGGTGGCCGGGTTGTCTCGCCAAGACCTTTTTCCCCGTCTGGCATCAGACGTTGCACTTAAAGCAATATTTCATGTTGATATCAAGGGTTTTATTTTTGGTTATGCTGACCTTGACACGACTAAATGAACAGTTGACCTTTTGGCATTAGCAATTACACATAACCTTTTTTATTTAAATGACAAATATGTAAATTTACATATCACACTATATCACAACAACACCATGTTTGTGATGGGCCTGGTAAATCACTCAAAGCGCTTTCATAACACTTCACCCATTCACTGGGACTGAGCACCATATATTTATTGTCATCTTATGTGAATAAATAAGTAAAGCCTTCCATTTCAATAAGTTTTATTTCAGATTTGTTTTTTGTTTTTTTGCTCAAGCTTCTTTGGAAGTTTATGTGGCACTTCAGCTACATCACCAGAGACTGCACAGGAGAGAGCGGACGTGAGACGTAACAAGTGCTGTGAATAGGATTCAAGACAACTGATACTGCTGCACAAGCTAAAACCACTGCAGAATATGGCCAGAGTCGCCAGGATACCCACATCCATCTTTCATTTTATCAATGCTACTGAAATCTGTGGTGGAGATGATGAAATATCAGTGGTCTGTAGCGTACGTCTGGCTTGAGTCTCAAAGTCTGAACACAGTGATTTCCTGTGAGTGTGCAAGTGGGAGAGAATTCTTAAGTCAAGGATCGATTCCACTTTTATGATGAAAACAGTGGAGATACACAATTTTGCTCCAAAGATACAGTGAGTTTAAAAGACTCACAGCTTGTCGACAAGTATATTAAAACAGAAGGGTTACAATGTACATGTATTTTACCACAACATCTACTGTATGTGGTGAACCGTACTACAATGTATATCTAGTTTCATTTTTCTACACTCTGTACGGACATCAATTTATTAGATCAAACATGGCACTGCATGTTCTAGTGGGATTTGGTGTGAGGTTAATGGGGTTGTATGTGCTTTCACAGATGGTTAACTGAGATGATAGGCTCAGAGAATGCTTGTGACAGAGGTAAAGAATGTATTAAGAGAAAGACACCTATGGAGCCCGGTGGGTGGACCGTGACATAACAGTTGCAATTCACAGTTTAATGTGCAGTGGGATTGTACCACTCAAAATCCTAGAAATAAGATCATGTCACGATGAAGTGCTTTTGAATAAAAGCACCTACCAAAGAGGACATACTATGTGTTATATGTTCTTCAAATGGCATATTTTAAACCTCTGGCCTTGTGCAAGTGATGGATCTCATCTCAGAGCAGCAGTTTCTCTATGCGAGACCGGTGATTGATGCAGTATTACAGCACAGACACCTCACTGGCGATTGTCTATTCAAGCTCTGAGGTATCGTTAAAAAAAATGCAGGGACCCTGCAGTGCAGTCAGTGTGCTTTCCATCTCTGTGTCTCTCTCTCCCTTCAGATGTATGTAGGTGTTAGGACTACAGTCCAAGTGTCAGGATAACCAAGCCTGACAGGTGCTTCTCCTCATTATTCAAATAGATTCTCACAAGTGATAGAAGACGTGCCTTAGTGTGTCGTTTCTTTAGGTTGCTGCAGCCCTATATAGTGTGTATGTACAGTCCCCCACCCTTGGCATTGATGGTTACATTACATTGACATTTACAATGAAATATCACCCTCTTATGATCTGTATACCATCACATTTTTCCCCATAAGCCGGACCTGTTGATCTAAATATCACATCCATCCTGCTTAGCACCAAAGCTGCGGACTTTGCACGCAACAGCTCCCAAACAACGGGAGATAAATGAATGTTCATTAAGGAGGTTAGCTGTGCCTGTTTGAGGACCCAGTCTGGCCAAATTAGATTCTAATAGATGTCCTTGATAATGTAATCACTTTGACCTGCTAAGGGCCTCTTCGGTGACCGGCCAGCCAGACAGGCAGGCATTGGCAGCTTGGATTTGAGGTAAAATAAGTACAATTAGAATCAATCAGCATTGTTGCGTGTATTTGTGTGTGTGAGAGAGAGAAAGAGAAAAAGAAACATGTGACCTTCAGTACAGAGGTGGTAAACCATGATACAGTATTATTAGGACCCTCATGGATTATTGATAGCACCATAGCAGGTGGTGCCCGCTGGCAGCTGGCTTGTTGAAATGTATTGTTTGGGCTTACAGTAGTGGGAATGACACAAACATTAATCAGATAATGCTAGCACTCACACCTTTAGGCGGGGACATGACTTTGGCGCCATAAAGGTGGATGAAGACTGTCGTTAGAATGAGCATTTAAAGAATTCTTGACATTTTGGGAAATTAGTTTATTTGTGTTCTTGCTGAGACAAAGATGTGAAGATCGATACCACTCTTATATGTGTATGTTAAATTGCTAGAGCAAGAATTGTATTATTTTAGCTTAGCCTAAAGACTGAAACAGCGGTAAGACTTCAGTTTGTATTCCAATGAGTCATAATGATTATAAACGAGCTTTAGATGTGCTGGTAGGCAGATTGGGCTACATTGAGTAGAGCCCGGCTAGCTGCTTCTAGTCCTTATGTTAGACTAAGCCAACTGTCTCCTGGCTGTAACTTCATATTACATTTTTAAATTTAACAGCCATGAATATTCTCACATAAGCAACATTTTTCAAAGCTGCAACATTACTTATATGCATACTTTCTCCACTTTGTACATCTATGAGTCATAAGCAACTAGCTGTTCTATTAATTTACAGTCATCATTAGCCTGCAGAGACTGCATTCTGCATGTAGCCTGTTTGACAAAGCTATTATTGCATAAACTTTACCTTTGTCCATATCCTGTTTTATCTAAAGCAGATTCAACAGTATTATCTGTCTCATTTGGCGTTGGCTGCTCTTCCAGGTAACAAGGCACTCACTTGGAATAGCCTTTTTTCTTATTTTGCACCCCAGTCATGGAAAAGCCTTTAGCACAATTTGCAGCTTACTGAACTTCCCTGTGAGAGCAGGTTTAAAGCCTTGACAAAAAACACTGTAACTGAAAATAACAACTGATTCTCATATGCTGTATTTCACAGTGTTTTTCAGCTGTCGTTAATACCTTGTTGTCTTTGACAGGTTCTAATTTATAATAATGACCAGTTCCCCACAATAAAAATATCCACACGCAGATGGAACATCTCTAACAGAAACGTGATAGATGCAGAGCCTCTGTGATTAAGTGCCACAATGAGGACAAACACAGAAGATAATGGATGTTTGCAGTGGGAAAAGTAAGCACACATACCTGTCATCTACCTGTGTAAGTATAAGCCTTGTTCAAACTGAAGGGTAACAGGTTAGGAGCTCATCTGCTGTATCTGAGGTAAGTGGAGGCTTAGCACACTTCTTTGTACAGGATGGCAGTTAGTGTCATGCAGAGAAGAGTCAGCTTGAGATCAAACTCCACTCCAAACCTCCCACTATCAGGGCAGACAGTGGAGCCCACGAGGCCACCGATCTAGCAAGAGTGCTGGACAGTAAAAGCTGTGGAAGTGAAGTGTCCGTGGTTTAAAAATAAGTGACTGTGTGCTTGTGCTTGTCAGGAAGAGGTATCCTCCTTTTCACTGTCTACAAAATAAACCAGAGATAAAACACAGTGAAACCAAATAGAGAATGTTAGAGGCAGGATTATATTTATCACTCAAGACTTTAATTGTTGAAACAATGGGTCCATGATTTGAGACAGAGGGAGGTAGGAAGAAAATAGGCACATCATTTCTTGCATGAGAAATGACAACTGTTGCTGGCAGAGCTTATCAGCTGTAGCTAGATAACTAATTAACCCAACACTGACTCTATGAATTGGTTGAAATCCCATCTCTGGTAGATTTTTAAATATTTTCTGTTGACTCAAATTAAAATGGGAATCGTGTAACAGGAATCCCTTGATAGCTACAAATATGATATTGTGCTAAAAGACTAATGCTGCCTCTCTAAACTCAATGAGTCATGGCTGAGGCAGATTCTGCCTCTTGAAAGGAAGTCTATCCTTGCCACTGCCACCAAGGGGCTTGCTCGTGGTGGGAATTGTTGGGTCTCTGTAAATAATACTATAAAGAATACAGTTTAGACCTGCTCTCTATAAAAGAAACTGCCATTAAATAAAATTGGATAACCACTTACCACATATAGTTAGTTAGATTTTCGTTCACTTGAGGCCAGCAGCAAAAAAAATACATTGATTGATTGAGCATTACTGTCAGTTTGATAATGGTGAACTTGTTAGTGAGTAGTTATGCTTATTTACACATTCAGGAGTTACTAGTACATTACTATCCATCTGAAGCCATGTTTCTGGGCATCTGGTGTCCAATATTATCTCTCTTTTAACTCTGGTTTTGGTCTTTACCAATCCCTAAAGGGAATATATGGCTCTTTAGCAGCTAAATGCTCCACTATGTTTACCACCTAGTCTAACTAACTGTGTCTGTGTGCTGTTTGGAGCTGAGCCGTACAGTGATGGACAGGAAGAAGCCATTGAGAGATTAAAAAAAAACCCACAGACGTAAGAGGCAACATGTTGCGAATGAGAAACCCCTGCTGGGCTTGCCTGATCAACCTGTCATGTCTTAGATTTTAGCGCATGCTCACATGTCACGACAACGTACGATGCAGCTGCTGCTCAAACTTCCTCAGCATGATGACTAAGCATGTCCCATGTCACTATACATGCAGTAGGATGATTAATCCTTCTTTTTCTTCTTTTCTTCTTCTTTTTTACAGCAAGCCTATATAATACATCTTAAATATTACAACAGTTGTGGCAGCTGGAAATTTATTTTGTGAATACAGAACAAGTAGCTTGGGTGCTATTAAAGTAAACCAGAGGCTTGTGTTGAATTCAGTTTGAAGACATTATCAAAGGGTTATAATTCATTTATTATGCCGTTTAGTACAGAGGAATGGAGGGTATAAAATTTTGTACGAGCGGGCGAGTGTGCCTGAGGCATTGTCTTTGTGGTGTCTTTGATTTTAGTGATGTATTTGTGGAAGAAATCCTTTTGTTTGTCATTGTGTGCACATGCATTTTTTGTCAGGGATGTGAAGGTTGGGCGTGTTGTCTTTAGTGGGTCAGGAATATTTGCATGTAGCACTTTTTCACTATTTTTTCTCTGGATATGGAGCTCTCTGCCCCACTGTTCTCTTTACTGTGTCTCTCTCTCTGATATTGCTCAAGTGAGAGAGTGCTGATTTTCTTGTCACTGCTGTGTCTTAATTAGCCCCTAAGACCTTGTTAATATGTCACAGGACTAGCTTTATTATTGAACCTGTGGATAGGCCTGCCAATGCATTTGCAATCTGAAATAGTCAGTTTGAAACACTTAAAATCTAAGAAAATTTTAAGGTGTGTTTAACATGGCAAAGAAAAAAAAATGTCGACCAACCCTCTTCACAGACTATGAAACATCTTGAGTATTATAGCTTATTATATCTTACAATGTATTGGTCTTAACACATAACATATTGATCATAGATCATATTCAAACCAATTCAAATCAAATCAATTTTATTTGTATAGCCCAAAGTCACAAAGTACATTTGCCCTTTGCCTCAGAGGGCTTTACAATCTGTACAGGGAGTGACACCCTCTGTCCTTAGACCCTCGGTTCGAGTGAGGAAAAACTTGCCCACAAAAAACCTTTAACAGGGAAAAAAGGTGGAAGAAACCTCAGGAAGAGCCACAGAGGAGGGATCCCTCTCCCAGGACGGACAGACGTGCAATGGATGTCACGTGTACAGGACAAATCAACGCAAACATATTGTACAATTACAATGACTGACAAATTGACAATGAATCACAATGAATGATAAAACGACCACAGTAGCAGATATTAATCCCTAAACTGGGAAATTCTTTTTTCACTCAGTTTTTATTTACATGCATCTTAAGCCCGAAAACACATACAGTACAAGAGCTCATAGAAATGCAATGTGGAGAGAGATCGTGGAGTGATGGACAGCCCCCCTAGGAGCGCCCTGCGAGCAGTTGGGGGGGTTTGGTCTCTTGCTCAAGGGCACCTTGGCAGTGTCCAGGAGGTGACCTCTCCAGCTACCAGTCCACCTTCCATATTTTGGACTTGAACTGGCCACCCTCTGGTTCCCAAGCCAAGTCTCTATAGATTGAGCTACTGCCGCCCCCAAAAAATACAAATACAAATAGATAAAGAATGATTACATTTTATTAATCATTAATCATTACCCTTATTATCAGTTTGTACTATGCTTTAATGTTTTGCTGTTTTGTAGAGCGATTGTCTGTCCAGCACTGATGTTCATCAGTCTACTCAAGTTAGTAATAGTTTAAATAAAGAATGACTGTAATCATTATATATAATCTAAATTTGAACAAACAAATAGCAGAGAGGCACTAATCAATCAAAGTCAGGGTTGCAGTGGCTACAGGGAAACCGGAGCAGTCCATATGTTGTTTTAGCCTCGCAGCCCCATTTAAAGTAGCAAATGGCTCCAATTTTATAGCAGATGCAGAAGATTGTTTCATTTGAATCCTATTAGACCTTAGTGCCTCATTTAACACTGTTCATCATGAAGTTGTAATTCACCTCCTCTAGCAGTGGGTTAATATCTCTGGTTTTCCAGTGTCTTGGCTCAGATCCTGTTGTTTTTTTCTGGGAGTGGATTTTCTTTCTATAACACCTGCAGAGATAGCAGGAAATACAGATAGAGAGATAGATAGAGAAATACAGAGAAAGCATATGTTTAGTTAGGTGTTTTAATTTGGAGCGTCCTCTTCAGATGAACTAAGGTAGTGATCTAAGGTAGAATGATGAGAATCTAAGATGATGATGATGATACCAGAACAGGTCAATCAAAATGAACACTTGAGTCATCAATTAGGCATATTATGATGTTTTGATATGCATGTTCATATAGTCCTGAAAATAGGCTAAACAGCAACGATATGAAAACATGTACTTAGGTGTACAGGCCCCTTAGGCACTACCTTGCATACAGAAGGTTTTGTAAGTGTCAGATCATTTTACAGTTCAGTCACACAATTGTAAATAACTTCTTTTTTTTTGCGGTAGTTCCTCATCCCACAATGGTCTGTCCAAGTTTTATTCCACACAGAACAAGAAAAGGCCATTGATGCCTTTCTTCTCATCTCTCTCTAGCCCTGCCTCGATCAAAAGTCACCCTCATGCCTCGAGCTATTTCTCAATGCATCAGCTAGGATTTGAACTGATGCCAAAGGGAGAGAGTCAGAGTATCTCTAGATTTAGCATCTTTCCATTGGTTGCAAGTACTTATGTTTAAACTTGGTCTGATGCCGAGATATATGAAGACCTCTTGAGTCCATATAAGTCAGAGATCAGGTTAAGACACACAGGCAGGACCTCACTGACTGACCCTTAGTCTAGACCAAAGACTAAAGGTCGCTAAGCACTTATTTAAGACTTGCTTGTAGAATGTAGATATGCTGAATCTTGCTTTGATGCAGTTGTTTTCAGCGCTGTGCTGTTTTTAATACTATCTTATACCTTATTATATTATACACATCTATTCATTATTTTGTTGTTTTTTTTCTTGTGGCTTTAATCCTCTCATGATGAATTTTTATGAGGTTGTTCTTGTTTTGTGTTTTCTTTTGGTAGCACTTTGTAAACTGTTTTTTGATAAGTATTATGTAATAGCAAGAAAAATCATAATCACTACCTGTAGAACAAGAGGCAGGGTATATGAGGTGATATGGTTTTGCACTGTATAACAAAACATTAATTATCAAGTCAGGAATGCACAGTAACAAAGTGTAAGTGGCAAACATCTAGGTTATGGGTCATTAGCTTTATCAGCCACACTTTGGTGGCATCATTTGATGGAATTAATGTCCCTTCCTCCATCTTCCAACACAGTAGACATGGCAGCCTATATACAAATAAATAGATTCATGTGAGTACAAAGGACTGCTGATCACTTCTCTCCTCCTCCTGCATAATCCTCATGGCCTCTTTTACGCCTGACAGAGGTTCAGCACCATGGACAGGTCCATATTATGAGGCCTGCTGGGGAAACATGCTACATTTCGAGGTGCTGTCCAAGGTGCTGGACGCAGGGTGCTGAACCCTGGACGGAGTTGTTGTATGTAGTCCCGATGTGTGGGTGCTGTCCGAGGTGCTGAACTCCTGATACGTGCTCCACGCATATTCAACATAGTTGGAATTTCACAATAAAACAACACATTTTCATTCTTTTCTCCGGTTTAGCCGTTTTTTAAACGAATGTGTAAAATTCCTGGTCACCATTAGAACAGATCTAGCCACAGACAAACCACAAAAACATATAAATGGCTGTGCAAAATGTATGTAAAAAAAAAATCGCTGTCATGCATTGGGCACTGAGTGTGCATTTATATGTCATGTGCGCCTTGTCCTGTTCATAATTCTAGCGCGCAGATAGTATTATATCACTATCACTGGAAACTACATATTAAATCGAATCTAAGAATAAGGAACAAAGAGTTTTCATTATTGGTAATTTGTCCTGAGGGGCTATTTTCTCTCCAATTTGAATATTTCTCTCCCCCCACTGTGCAGAGAACTGTGCAGAAGGCGGGTCAGAGCGTCAGTGTGGGAGAAATCCAGGGGCCCATTATCAGTTGCGCTGAGTGAGCCGAGCTGAGAGATGCGCGTTCACTGAGCCGGAGGAAGGAGGACCGCTGCCTTTCCCTCCACCGCGCCTCACTTATAATAACCTCCTCATCACCAGCATCAGCATCTCACCGCCCCGGGCAGACTGTAATTTAAAAAAAAAACTACGGTTTCTTGATGGAATTTTGCTTCGGATTATTATAATTTGCTATATTTATACATAGGCTTTATCCGTCCGGAATCGTCTCCCTGTACGAAAAGGTAGGAGCAGATTAAAACTGGGCTATTCGTGTATATATATATTTTTTTATTCCTTTTATTTAAGACGTTCTTCATGCGTTATGTGTTCCGTGAAGGTATTTATGTCGTTAGATTTTTGAAGTTTCCCTGCAAGAATTTTCCTTTTCTGTGAATCTAGTGTGGAATTGGTGAGTTTGGGCTGAGATGGGGGATTTAAGTGCAATGGGATGGTTTGGATGAATAGTTTGAAACCCGCAGTTTAATCACTGGAGAGTGGGTGACTTTGTGTGTGTGTGTGTGTGTGCGGGGGAGAATACACTCGAGAGTCCACGTTGACTTATCAGTGGTGAATTTGTGACAAATATATTTTGCGGTGACTGAGTGAAGACGGAAAGTTTCAGCTCACTGAATCGCGTCTCTCAGCGGGGAGAGCTCTGTACATTACACGTTAAACACCAAAGCAGAAACAGCCCTAACTTCTTCTGATTTACGGATGATTTCTTTCACATGTAAACCGGACTCCTGTTCAAATTTCGCTTGGTAATTTATTAAAGCAAAGGGCTTGTAAACCCTTGAGCAACAGTCAGACTGCCACCGTGCGAGGAGCAGGGGGAAAGCTGGAGCGCTGCTGGAAAATGTTGCCCGCTGTTTTATTCATCGGTGCAGGGCTGCGGGTCGGATTTCTACTCGGTTTTAAGGGCTTTACTTTCTGCTGGAGATTTTGAATATTCCCATAACTGATTAAAATCACCTTCTGATCTATGCCAACGGCGGTTATTGCACTCTTTTAGAGAAAGCATGTCTGTGTGGGATTGACAGATCCAACCAGAATTCCACTATAAAGATCAATATAATTTAATATTCCTGCAAGAACTAATTTAATCTTTACTGCAGAGTTGACTGAGACACGGTGCCCACCTTTGTTCCTGGCTTGTTGGCTATTTTAATCACATGTGATGTACAACCTGTGAAATTACATCATTTATTCTGTCATATTGTGAGCTATTTCTCTCATCTGAAGCATATACGGTGAAATAGTAGTATCATCAGATTCTCGCACAGATGTTCATTGAGTTGCAGCCAGAAGGACAATTTTAACGTGTCCATTCATACTGTGACGACAAAGGCCTGGTGGTTATGAAAATGATGCTGCTGTGATGAAGTTTGTGCAGCTGAAATCTCCTTGAAAAGGGCAGACCATTCCAAATAAGTTTTATTTGTCCATCTGATATTTAGAGATATTCCACCCAGACACATTCCCATTGTCTTGTGAATGGAAATGCTAAATAAATAAAAATAATCAACAATTATGATAATTTATTTTTGTTGATCACTTGGGCCCCCCCCCCCTAAAGACCCCCTGCTGGTCCCTGAACCTCACTTTGTCTAAGCAGTAGACCAGCAGGTCTGTACACAGTATTCCCATTGTAGCATACACTCGTATGCTGTGACTGATGTCGGATTAAATCGTTCCTCCCGGCTGCAGTTTATGATGGACAGGGAGCACAGCGGGGGACAGAGGGGGTCTCCAGTGGGTGATGGGGACTAGGTTATATTACAAAACATGTCAATAAATCTGCAGCACCGACGCTAGATGCATCAATGCATCATTTATGTCCAGTGACGGTATCCCGTGCAGGTCATCTCATATCCTGCTCTATTTAATAATTCAACGTGTATATATATCCCGGAAAATATGTGCTTATTCTCGCATACTTAGAAGTCTACGAAGAACAAGAGCTAGCTAACGTTACTGCTGAGGGTCGAGGACGTCAAGGTAGATATACCTTTACATTTTCAAGTGGGCGGGTGGCCTGCTTCTTTTTACTGAGCAGAGATTAAAGTTCCTGTGTATGCTAAAAAAAAACAAAAAAAAACACATGTTTACTTCTTTAAGTAGCTAAAAATAGCTTCTTAATTAGCATTTTTTTTGCGTGCAAGGGGTGCTATGGTTGGGATTAGCTGAAGGGCATGTTTCATAACAAGTCTGTGAGGGAAAGTGTCAGATAAATGTGAAATTGGACTTTTTCGCCACGTTAGCCTCATTTAGCTTAGCCTGCGGGCTAAGCCCCGTTTGGCTCTATCCAGCAGGTGAACAGTTAAATATAGACCCTGTTTCAGAGCAGCCATTTTGTCATCAAGTAGTAGTAGTAGTGTAAACACAGGTGTTACCTGTGATACTAATTAAGGGCTCCGTCCTATTCAGGTCAGACAGAGTTTTGGTGCTGCTGTGCTTCATGTCAGCTCACCTGAAAAGGCTCTGCTGCAACTAAATGGAACTGAGCCCTATTTAGTATAATTGAAAACACCTGCGTGGACCATACCGTTTCATGTCAAAATGGCTGCTGTGAAAAACGGTATGAGCATCTTTTACTTTGTCAGATGTCAAGTCATTTTTCATACGTACGCTGTAAACTAATTAAAAATGTTTTATTTGGGGTTAAATGTAAGTTGTAACCAAACATGTCTTACGTTGGAGGAAAAAAATAGCCCCCCATTAATTAGGGATGTAACGATACACTCAACTCACGAGTCGATACGGTTCACGATTTTTTGTTCACGATACGATTTTCTCACGTTTTTTTTTTATTTAATTTTTTTAAAATGAGCTACAGACAAATTATGACCAAATAAAATAATCTCTTTATTTGTAGAAAAAAAAAAAATCTTAGGTGCTTTCTTTACAGAAAATCTCAAACATTTGTGTTCTCTTATAAAAAAGTGCAACTTACATGGTCATCCTAAACAAGAAAATACATGAAAAATATCTCCTTTCTTTGGAAACAATCTTACAAGTAAACTGGTGTAATGTGCAATTTTCGCTCACGAGGTGGCGTAACGTTACTTTGCTTCTCACTGTGGTGGCGGCTAATATGCTGCTGCATGTTGCTCGTGTTGCCACTATATGTTAGCAGTCTCTTGCAATATTTACATGCTGTTTTTGGTTTTGTCTGTCCATTTCTCACCGGTAGTATTTGTGTATATAAGGAATCCAAAATGCCGCCACACAGGTGATTTAAAACCTCTGTGCATCCTCTATTTCAAAGCTATTTTCTACTGTCGCCATGTCTTCGCTCGCTCTACCTACGTAGTGACGTAAGTCACGTGACTTGATGTCTGACGTTAAACAAATGAATCAGTGACTTTCTTTAAGATAAAGTAACCTATTTCTAATTTAGAAAAAGAAGAAAAAGAACTTATCCTACTTCTCTTGCATTCGCGAAGAATCGCGACTCATTTTTTCTGTCAACCAGTGCGAATCGTCACGCATTTGTACCGATTTTTAATCGTGTCATGATGCATCGTTACATCCCTACCAATAATGCTTTAGTTAACTGACAGAAAACACGCTAGCATTGTTAGCCTCCCCTGTCACGTCCATGGCTGACAGGGACACCTGATGCCTCACTTAGGCAATACACACAATAACTCGTGTTAATTGAATAGAAGCAAGGGCCAGTTTTCATAGGAGACCGATATCTCAGGTTTCATAGGCATATCGAGCTTTGCTTATTGAAGGGACACACAAAGCACATTTAGTCTACAGTTGGTTGTGTTTGCTTCACACAGCTGTGTTCAGGGTTATTTTAGCCACACAGAACCTTTTAACCTCTCTGCTGTCTCACCAAGTCACTCTTCAGACAAAGACAGTGATCTATCCAGGCAACCTAGTGTTGTCAGAGACAACACACACACACATACATACACACACAGACACACGTACTCGCTCCTGCACAGGGACACACATGCGTGCACACACACAGTGCATTAGCATAGGTATCAGTTACTAGAATTCAATAGCTCGCCTGCTGCAGCAAGATTAACTATTCAGGGCAGGTGGTTAAAGGGCCTATTGTGTTGCATGGTTCTGTGCTACTGTCATGATTGGACAATGCGTTTGTCTGGTGGGCAGCCCACTGCCAAAACAATTGCAAGGGCAAAGGGCTGGAAGAGTACACACACATATAAGGTTTCTCTATGTGAATCATTTCTAGCTCTGCTGAGCAAATTTAAACAGAACTGAATGAGTACAGGTGTAGAAAAGCAAGGGCTGGTGAGCTACTTAATATTCCATACCAGCGTCATCCAGGTTTCGGTGATAGAAAGCATCTGAATGTGTATTCACTGGAAGGAAATTTAAAAAATGTTAATAGTGGTGGGATTCGAATATGAAGTGCTACCATCCTAACATCTTTCTGAATAGCTGTTTATGATTGTAATCCCCCAAAGACATGCAAATGAGAGAGAGAGTGGCGGTGGATAATTAGTCATATTTATCAGGATCCCAGCAGGCCCTTACAGATAGCAGGCTAACGTCTGAGGCTTAACACATGTTCTGGCTCACCTCAATGGATATTCACTCATCACAGAATCAGCAACAGCAGTCTACTGGATGTTTTCTTTTTTTGCGTCGTAAAAAAATTCGCTATTGTGTCGCCACTACCTGGGAATTTAAATCTCAAATTGAGGCTTTAAAACTCTCGACAATTATTTGAGTTGATCTTCAAATAAAATGGGTAATTGGTAGAAATGGAACCCTGCATAAAATGCTCGTAAACCTTTAATGGATGTTAATAGTGGTTATTTAGTGGTCTTTAATGGCCACATGGAGAGTCAGATTTGTATTGAGTGGTGCTCTCGATATCCTTTTACTGCTTGATCTAGACTCATTGGCATGATTTTGTTTATCTGTAAGCCAAGCTTGCACTGCTTTCTCTGCTATGCTACTTTTGAATGAGATATTTTAAAATTTGAACTGACCTAATTACACAAATGCTAATATGATGTAACACCACTACAAAAGCTGCCTAAAAGTTGAATCAACGTCTCTCTCAAGCAGTGTCAATCAAAACGGAACATTTTATGTTTCATAAATGATCTGTTTGCAGAGCTAATATATTGTGTAGCATGAGATTAGATCCATTTTTCATTACGAGTGAAGCACATCACTTATCTCATTTCCAGGTGGCTCCTTTGTCATGCCAAATGACAGTGAGTTTAAAGTGATCTGTTTTTTGTTTTTTTTTGCAGTTCTCTCAAAGGTGTGTCTGAAGGTTTGGAGTTTGGAGATCAAACCATGGGGCACGGAACTGAACCAACGATGAAGGTTGTGTGCTTCAATCCAGGAAGTCGCCTCAAGGAAAAATCGCAAGATGCAGCTCTGAATCACTGACAAAACACACAAAGGATCATCTTCATCTTAGCACTTGCACCTGTCCACTTTGTGTGGAAATTGGATATTTTCACATATACAGCTGCATAGACCTGGCTGAGAAGATTTGATTCCGTCCATTATCAACATTAGATTTGCCTTGAAAATAAAACAAAACGGATATTGCATTCTCTGCTTGACTCTAATATTATCTATGTGGAATATAAGGTTCAGCAGATAAATCCTGGAACACAGCCATAATCAGATGTTATTGTCACTTTGAGGATCTATCCCCAGTTCTAACCCTCTTCTGGTGCGTCTTGTTATTCTCTACAATGAATCCCAACAGCCTACCTGGGCATGTCCTCCTGCTGCTAAGTACCGTGCTGGGCCTGAGTGTAGGTTTGGAGTTTACTGGCTCTGAAGGTCAGTGGGCTCGCTACCTGCGCTGGGACGCCAGCTCCAGAAGTGACCTGACATTTCAGTTCAAGACTTCACAATCAGAAGGCCTGCTGCTCTACTTCGACGATGGCGGATATTGCGACTTTCTGCTTCTGGCGGTGTCCGAGGGCAAGCTTCAGCTTCACATCAGCATCGACTGCGCTGAGACCACCATCACCTCTGACAAGATGGTCAACGACAGCCGCTGGCACTTTGCCGCCATCAACCGGCACAATTTGCGGACTGGCTTGGCAGTGGATGGCCAGACCAAGACGGAGGATGTGCGGCCCCAGCGACGGTTCATGAAGATTGTCAGTGACCTCTTCCTCGGAGGGCTCCCAGGAGACATCCGTACCTCTGCCATCACCCTGCCATCTGTCCGTGAGCTACCACCATTCAAGGGAATTATCACAGACCTCAGTTATGGGAGTAAGCTGCCCACGCTCATCAACAGTCAGAAAGTACGCTTGGAGATGATGGGCCTTTGCACAGAGAACCCCTGTGAGAATGGAGGGATCTGCTCGCTGGCAGATGGAGAAACCTACTGTGACTGCTCCAAAACAGGATATGTAGGTCGATACTGCACAGAAGGTAAGAGGGCTGGCTCCAGAGCTTTCTGTGTCAAGCGCTGAATATTGATTAAAATCTCTGTAAAAAATTCAGAGGGATTCCTCACAAATTTACAACTGACCTAACAGAAGGTCTGATGTCTGTCTCGGTAAGAAATGTTCATATTAACCCCTCATATTTACTTTTTGCATCATATATTGTTCAGATCATGTCATGGTGTCATAGAATCAGAATATTTCTTTGTTGCTCTGACAGCTTCTTTCAGGAAGTCTTCAAATTTCATGTGGGAGTTAAATTGGAGGTGATGTGCTCAGCATTTCCTCTCCCTTCACAGTTATTACTTTTGATGAGGAAGCAGTGGATACGGTATTAGCTGATATGACTGAAACTACAACACTCAGTTCTCTTTTCTCCGTTAAATGTATTCAGCTCTTGCAAGGTGGTGCAGGGACCTGAAGGTACACACAATGTTTGGATAAGAAACAACTCCATCTACTTTTCCTCTGCTTTTGTGCCAAGGTCATCTCTTTTTGGGAGGGGGTGTAATGAGATGCAGCGCTTTGACATTATTCTATCCTGTTCTATCTCCACACCTTTAAAGATATCATACTGACTTTTTCAGAAAGCAAAATAGCCCAAATAGCCCAGTGACAGTGATATAATGCTGGACCCATTTTTAAAAGTTACCACTGGATCTCCCCCCCCCCTCCCCAGCAAATACAAAAAAAAATAAATAAATAAAAAATCCTTGTACTGTACAGTGAACTACTTTCACTTTTTGGCTGGCCCTTCTGCTGGTTGAGGGCTGCTTAATGTTAAAGCCTGTACCTTTCAAAACATTGAAGCAAACTTGCTGATGCCAAGAATAACTTAATTTCTTCTTTTTTTTGGTACTGCATCCTCCACATAATCCTTTCAATTTTCATATTCAGTAATCCACAGAATTTCACTATAATCTTACAAGCCTACCTCTTTTCCTTTATGTATGGACTGTAAAGCATAACTTGTGTGAACAGACCCATGTCAAATTTCCTCCACCGCTGACCCACTTCCTGCCTGTCTACATCTCACTGACATGGTTTGGGGATGACTCCATTTTGCTAGAAATCAGGGGAATGCTCACTGAATGCGACAGCACTGTTTGCAAGCTATTTGAAACTGTGTCTGAAGATGTTTTGTCACCATTTAGGTTTTAGAGTAAGTCTTTGAGATTTCCGTCCTGTGTTTGGTTTCATGAGATGTCCTATCATTTGCTGCTCAAACAAAGCTGTTTGGAGCTTAAATCCCAATGCGCTAGCTTGTGGCATTGTTCAGGACGGCACGCGATGTACTGGTTGCAGAGCAGTCAAGCGGATGGACTTGCCCCCTTTTCGCTTCATCCCATTTGCTCATTGCCTCTGTCGAACAGTCGATGAAGGAGGAGGAGGAGGTGGTCCATTTGTCTGAGAGCTGGCAGGAGAACTGTGACATCCTCGTGTTAAGACAACCACGATTTTAAGAGTGCGCTTGTGACTCAGCCAGACAGCTTAGACAGCCACAGAGATGGTCATATCTCAGCCCCGGGGGGAGAGACAGTGTGACGAGTGAATTCACCACAGGCCTATTGTACCCCAATTTGTCCCAGGAGGTCAGCCGTTGGACAAGAACCAAACCCTGCTCACTCCGTCTCCGTCAGTGTCTCCCTCACATTCAAACACGTTTATTTGCACACCGTATCTCCATCTTTTTTTTTTAAGCAATAAAAGAGCAAAGCAGGAAGGGTAGTCACGTTAGCTCCCCAGCTGATCCGACTGCTGCTCTTTTCTGCCTTCCCATTAACTGATGTGGCTGATTGTTGATTATGCCACAGAGACAGGGAACCATAATTAGGGGGATAATGAGAACAGAGATGGCTAATTTGCCTGGAAAATGCCTTCACAAACACCACCGTCAATTTAAACTGTCCATGGCAAGCCAGCAGGATTTTTTTTTATTGTTATGTCCACATGTCTACAAGTGTCTTAATACTTGTTGTTCAAGCCAACCTCAAGCACCTAATGTTTTCAGGGGCTATTCAGAGCCATCAGATTCCGCCAGTTTAACTGCAGTTAGATGTGCACAAATGCACACCTGTCTCTGTCAGCATACTGTTGATCGTGCCGTACATTAACGAGCAATGGAAGCAATCTGTCAAACGTGTGGATATTTATGTGTTACATTATCAGGTTGCGTGGCCCGGGCCTCTGATGCGTGCACTCACACACATTTCACATTAACACTGGTGCACACAAACATATACACACATAGGCGGGGAGCAACGAGCCCTGGAGCTGCTCGTTAAAATGGGCAGATGGCTGACTGACTGAGTGGACCGGGCCTCGGAAGCATTTTGCCAGCCGTATTCCTAATAGTAGCCTGCTAGCCCACTGGCCTAGAAGGGAAAATGTGAGGAGTGGGCAGAATTAACATGTGAGATGAGACATGGAATGGGGAAGTAGGGTAGAGTCTGTTTGTGCCACTAGAAAAAAAAACAAAAAACAAAAAAACCATCCATATTCCCACGGTGTTTGCCCATTTTTGCTGTGCATTTCTGGCATCATGGGACAGCTGAGTTAGCCTCCTGCAGAAGCATCATTATTTCACAGCAGTGACAATCATGAGATAGCCTCCCTCTCTTCCTGCGAGCACCTGCAGCTCTTCCTCAAACTGTCCAGCTCGGCTAGCAGCTTAGCACCACAAACAGTTGGCCATAAAACACATGTTCAGCCTCTCCTCCCATGTGGATCAGGATGTATCAGTGTGACTAACTGTGTCAGGGCAATGAGCTGAAATTAGACACCACACACCACTCGCTCTCCACACGTGTCGACTTTGGCAGGCAAATCCATCGCCATGGCTTCGGCCTGTGGTCCTGCGCGCCGTTGATAACTCTTAAACCACCTCTTTGTGCAGAGTCATCTTTAATACCAACGTGATTCTGCTGCTGTTATTAGCTGTGCAAATATCAGTATCTTTTATGCTAATGACCTGGATATTGTCCCTCATTCAGTTAAATTAAATTAATGGGGGTGACATTATGAAGTCTCTCGAATACCTTAGGGTTTTCCAGTTACAATGAGATATGCATAAGGTCAAGGTTATTAAGAGCTACACTGGATTGTTTAATGAATATGTAAAACGATCTCTCTCCTCTGTAGCATTCCCTCATGCTGCATTTGTAATGACTGGTTTACCTTTAAAAAATATTCACTGGTTTGATTGAAGGCTAGTAATTGAAGGCTAGGGCAAGCAAACTGTTAAGCAAGTGCTAAAATGGTGCCTTCAGGCTTAGCTTTGGGGATTAATAAACAGACATGGAAAAAATGACAGTTACAATAATCTTACTATAAAAAGTAGGTCAGGGGGGAAAAAAAGGAAAAAATGGTGCAGGGACTCGCCTGATTCCAGTACAGAGGGCATTTGTGTCTAGTGCCCAAGCTGAAAATGATGTTTGGATTTGAGTGGTGAAGCTGCTGGTAAAATAGAGCAGAGGATTACGCTCGGACCACATGTGCTCCACAGCACATTGGCTTGTTCTGGGCGCTGTCGCATCAAGAGAAAGGGCTTTATCTACATGGGAAACTGAGCGTTTAACACGCACACACAGTATATGCATGCTTATTGAGCACAAGCATTTGCACAGTCAGGAAAAAAAAAACAAAAAAAAAAAAAACATGTGCCTGGTCCTAAGTCCCCCTCCCCAGTTCTCGAGAGCTGGAGCTGTGCCGCTGTCCATCAGCTGGCCACCATCACCCCACCCTCCCCCCACTTCCATGTTTCGTCCTTCCTTTTCCTCTCCCAATGTCATCCTTCTCATGTGGGAGGAGAGAAGTAGCAGCCATTTTGGAATCCCTAAAGACAGACACAGGGAAAAAAAAAACTCATCTTACCTGCACCAGCTCCTTCTACAGTATTTGCCTCTCTGCACCTTCTCTTAAATGGTATTTATGTCCTCTGCTGAGTTTGTTAAATCTAACGTTTTACAAAGACTTAATAAATAAAGCATGAAAATCCCCAGTTATATCCAGAGGTGGGAAACAGGCCAGGCCTCTGTGCAGCCTGAGCAGAGATCAAGGCACAGCACTGAGTCATATTATTTTCAGATATTGTGAATGAGAGCCGACACTTAAAATGTCTAAAGTAGTCTGTTTTAATTAAGATTTGCTCCGTTTCCTCATGTCAGTCCTTGATGCTCTCGAGTGGCTCTGATTACAGAAATCTCTCAATATTCATTTTAGGCGACAAGCAGCAGGTTTAAAAGAGACAGCATGGAGACAGAGATCATGGATATGATCTTTCATGTGCCCCAAATCACAGTGTCATGTTTCATACCCACAAGGTGTCCTGCACGGGTGGGATCCTGGTGAGGATGTTTGCCGCAAGAGATGAAGCTTAAAGCGTGGCTTATTTTATTTGACTTTTTTTTGCCACGCCATGCTGTGAAGTACAGAATCCCACAGTGAGCATTCTCCTGAAAAAGATCACAAGGGTTGTGTTGAATTTGGGTCAACGGTTCAGAGAGAGTTGGGTGGGTGGGTTAAAGGAGGTGGAGGAGAAAGATATGGGTCTGAAAAGCAGCATCTCAAAGATCCACAAACCTCACAACACCATAAATCCTCATGGATTCATGTCTCCTTTTTGTATGTGAGGCCCTCTGTGTGATACAAGATGTGGAATATTATGTTTTTGTAACGATATTCGAAATGTGAAAGAGTTGTTTGACAAAGGTGCAACGTCAATCTGATTCCCTGAGAAGATGGGACAGATGAAATTTCATGTGTTTCTCTCCACAGGGATTAATACTTAAGTAATTGTTTTGATCAGGCATGTCAAGGGGCAGCTCTTTGCTTCTTACATGGAGACACAATGCTTAGAAGTGTGTGGTATGTTTTGCATGTTAGAGCCACATGCAAACAAAGCTGTAGTGTGTTGCTAATGCAGGACTTCTCTTTGCTTTCTCTCTCTTTTCCTCTGACAACTCCACAGCAGTCCAGAGAAAACCAGGTGAGTCTCAAGGACTAGAAAGCATTTCAGTTAAATTGTAGCCAAACAGTTTTTCATTTCAGATAAAGTTATGTAATTTGTTAAAATATTTATGCATTCATCTTTAAAAGGAAAACAAAAAATGTACTAGCAATCTAGTAATGCCATTTTTAATTGCTGTTTATTCAGTAAACAACTGGCAGAGCTATTTAATATTCACAAAGTGTGGTACTCTCTTTATTAGTCATTTGTCTGTTTCAACAGAAAGCTTTCAAATGCACTTGGGAAAGCTTTGCTTTTAGTGTGATAGTCATGGTTTGCAATCATGCAAAGCATGCATAATGACAATACAACTGTAGTATTGGTGTGCGGTTGCTGAAATCTTCTCTCTGTCCCTCTCTGTTTTTTTTTCTCTTCAAGGCCTCGCACACCTGAAGGCAGAGCAAGGTACTCTTTTCTTTGTGAAGCTCTATTGGGTTTTTTTTGTTCGCTCATCGCCTGGCTTGGTTTTGGGGCGTAATTTTACACCCTGTGCCTCCACTACCTGTCCGTGTGCATTTGTGTGTTGCAATACTCCCATTGTTGCTGCAGAGAAGTGGGAGGGTTTGTCTGCGCGTGTGTGCGTCGATGGGGAGGGGTGCACGGCGGCATGGCATGTTCCTCGTCTCACCTTTGCCTCACTCTCTCTCTGTCTCTCCATGCTTCTGTGTCTCCTCACCCAGGTTTCTGTGTATTACATAATTGTGTACTGTTCTCAGTTCTACAGCTAACACGCAGTGACACACGCCGCGGTTCCTGCTCGACCTCTGCAGCGTCAGGGTGGGGGAGGGAGGACGGGATGAAAACAAGGGAAGCAGAAGGGTGGATAAGAAAATCATTAGAATTAGGGAAGACAGCTTAGGGAAGGAAGAAGAGGAGTATGGAAAGTAGAGAGAAATAGAGAAATAATAAAATAAGGAACAAAAAGTCTCATGGTTAGGTAAGGTACATGTAGGAGAAACCCTTGCAATTATGTTCATATTGGACCACTGCAGCGCATAATTTGCATTTAGTGCCTTTGTAGGAAGTAATGTATTCAGAAGAAAGGGTCTAGAGCTTGGTGTGGTGAATGGGCATGTAGTCAGTCAAACTTTCATACTGCAGACTGAAGTTTAAGTAGTTCAAATTTCCATTTTCATCTAAGCACCTCAAGGACTTCTCTTCTACTTTTGCATAAAAGTGTAGATTTAAAGTTAGGTTTTGATCATTCAAATTTAAGTGCAGTTGACAACACAACCTTGACTCCAGGAGCATTTAGAAGCTGTTATGCAGCTTTCAATGATGTCCTATGGTCCTTAAAAAAGTGGGCAAGTTGGACGTCATTGAACGTAATTTTGGCAGAATTGTCCAGTGTTAATCTGTGTTATGGCCTGGCCACACTAACATTCCTAACAGTAAACATTCACACAGAAATAACTTCAGAAAATGAGTTCAACTTTAAAAGCTATTATATTACCCATGTTGTAAACTTTTCCCTCATGGGCTTCTTAGTACACAGAGCATTACGACTTTGCTCTTTGTTTCCATTTTGCCACAAACAAAACTAGCCATGACCAGTGGAGGCCACTGCATGAACTTCAAGGGGTCGCCAAGCTTCAAGTACTGTACTTACATCTTTCTGAAGTGATCTTTGTGTAGTGATGTAATTCACCAAAAAACAGAGAAAACTGATAAAATGATGCCTGTGAAGTGTCAGTTGTGTGCTGCTTATGTGCGCTTCTTTCTCATTTCCCCCACCATTTGCATGATTGTCAGTATTTTGCATGGAAATGTCAGTTGGCAGTGTACAGGCTTACTGTAGACTAACAATAGCTTATCCCCACTTTTTGCTGTCTTTTTCTGGCGCGCTGTGCGGGATGACACTCTTCCCTCTTTAATCTCTACGGATCCTTTCTGCTCTTCAAAACTGTAGGTAGAAACAAAGGTACAGCAATTTCTTTTTCCTTACTGTACTCTTCTTATCTGCGCTGCAAGAGCTGAGTGCGTGCGTGTCTGTGTGTTTGGGTTTGTGTGCACGTGTGCTGGGTTTGAGCTTGTGCTGCCACTGGATAATCATTCACCATGTGTGTTCATTAGAGCTCATCATGTGCAAATGCTCGTCTGTGTGTTTGATAGAGAAAGCAAAAATCAACTGACTTTCCAGCTAACGAGCGCCCACATTTACTGTTGCATGAAGGATGAGTGATTGGGCAGAGAGATGAGTGGAGATGGAAAGAAATATGGTGTCAGTGCTGGAGATTAAGTGATTTCACTTGATTATCAATTAATTTAAAATGACGAGTGTAACTCCTACGATGGATTATTTAGTGTCTTTACAAAGAGTAAATATTAATAATAGTCGGTCTACGTGAAGATGAGGTGCAGTTACATTTGTGTGTGTATGTGCTTAATTGGATGTGACAGTTCTGTGCCTGTTGAAAAGGAGCTGATTGGTGAATTTGACCCGACATTTGGCTGCTTTTGAATGATGTCATGGCAGTGGCCTGCATATTGCAATCATGCAGAGAATATCCTCATTACTCATTTATCAAAGCCATGTGATACACTGTGTAGTTGTGCGTGCGTGTATGTATGTGGTCATGCGTGTTGTACATGTTTGTTTGTGCCTCCTTCCTCTAGATGGAGGAAGACAGTGAATTATGATCACATGTTTTGACTGATATCACTTAAATTGACTGAAACGTGCCTCCAATGGAAGTGTGTCAGTGACCACTCGCCATGTATAACAAGCAAAAACCTGATTAAACATCTGGCTTTTGAGTACATTCTTGTTTGTCTTTTCAAACAGAATGTTTTCTCTGCACAAGAGAAGATGTAGGACGAGGACCAACAGATGGAGATGGCAAGTGTAGTGATATTTTGGGTAATGTTGCTGGGATTAAGTGTAAACTTCCCCAAATCCAATAAAGTGGCTAACATCTAAACTCAGACAGCATCCAGCACTGAGTTCTACACAACACACAGTTTTGTCCCTGTGGATGGACATTCAGTCCTTTCAATGAAGAGAAGGCGGCAGAGGGGAAGCACTTTCAGTCATGCTGGTAGAGTTATGAAGATGTTGCCGCCCACGTGCAGAGGCACAGATTTTGCTTTGCCGGCCAAAGTTCACTGTGCTAAACTTCTGCCAGCCACTTTTAAAGACGCTTTGCTTTTGGGGGGAACGCTCATGCAGGTAGGCTGTTGTCAGGGCAGTTGCTGTGCGGCGGTGTGAAACGGCCTTTACACTTGTATCACATCAGCAGTGAGGCGATCAGTGTGTAGCCAGTCATCCCACAGCGGTTCAGTTGTTAGCACTGTTGCATTACAGATCAAGAAGGACCCAGGCTGGAGGCATAGCACTGGCCTTTTCTATATGGAGTCCATGGGGGTTTCCTCCAACTGTCCAAGGACATGCAAATGAGATAGACTGAGGGCACCTATGGGGGATTATTCATAACATTACATGTAAGTGTGAATGATTACCTCTCTATCTGTTTTATCATCATAGTGGCACAGACTCAGGAAAATGAATGAATATCAGGATCAAAATTGTGGCTACTTAATCAAAAAAATGCTGAACAAACATTTATAGATATACAGACATGTAACCAAGGCAATATTCAGGTTACATAACTTAAAACAAGACATTTTATTGAGAAATTCTAGGATCATGATGTGGAAAAATGAGAATGTGCCTTACAGCAAGTCCCAGTGCCATTAGATTGATGTCTCTGCAGATGTGTGTATGTACTGTAAATGGCACAGTGGTCAGAGAGCACGGTAAGTGAGAGGCTGGGGAAAACAGACTAGAGAATAGACCCAAGAGGAGTGACTAGAGGGAGAGAGAGTGGGGAAAGAGGGCTGAAGGCAAAACAGGGATATAAAGACAGAAGGAAAAATGAGTGCTGCAGATAAAGGGGCCAGGGGAGCGCGTCACTGTTGTGAGGCCACATATTTCTAATGAAGAATATGGAGCACCATGTCATCCCTGCTGTCAAAACTGGGGCTGAGGCCTCATGTACCCCATGGTCATCTGCTGTATCGAGAAAGTTTTTCTGTTTTGCAATCAGTGAGGCCCCGATTGTTCTCGGTTCAGAGACGCTGAAACTATTTTTGATGCAAAACTTTGATGATATAGCAAACTTTTTATAAGCCATGGCAGTGGACCAGCAACTGTGCTCCAGTTAGCATCATTGCTCCAGTTAACGACATGCTGCACTTCAACCTGCAAATATGTACAGTCTGTTCAGACTCCGCCAAGGACATACAATACCTCTATTTTCAGATGTTTTTAAATATATCCTTCACTTGCGTTCATCTGGTAGCAAGTTGTATGGTTTCTACTACATTTGAACTTTTCTGTGCTTTGGGGAAGAATAATACAACTGTGAGCTGTGAAGTGCTAATCAGACCCTGTTAGCAGCTGACATTCTAAATGTGATCACACCTACAGTATGTGCCATCCAGGTAATGAGATCTGATCACCAGGGCTTACATTCACACTTGTTTACATAATTAATTGTTCATTTTAACTAAGTATGAAAGCAGTCAAAGATATCAGCTGTTGTTTGTAATCTGACCAGATGTGGTGTGCTAGAGTTGATCACATTCCAGGTTATATGTGTGGTTCATGTATTTAACTGAGTTATTTTCTGCCGTGTGTGGAACTCTTAACAATACAGCACAATGTCCAAAATGTACAGTGTTCCCTTGATGGTTCGGTTAGTGTTGGCCAAGTAGTGTGGTAATTAACATTGAAAATCTTGAAATTAAGCCACTTACATTTATTACATTTTATGTCTAAATCTAACATCCGCTGGTAGGACCTGCACAGAAAGAAATAGCTTAGCATGTTTTCTGCTTACATAGGACAAACATAAACATCAAACACACATTGACCATAATGTCCCAAGGCCCATATTGCACTCACTGACGTGTGACATCATTATTTCCTCCCCTATGTCTCATCAATGATGTGCTTTCAGTGGACACCTGGATGGCGTTCATCAGGGTCTGACAGTTTAGCCCAAGGTCAGAGATGAGACCATAAGCTCCAGCCCGCAGGTCTTGCTGCCAGCATTACCTAATGGTTTTCCTCTGAATAGGAAAGCATGTATTATATGCATGACAAAAGCTTAATGTGACTGAGAATTTAACTTGAGCGCGCGCACACACAGTGGACTGAGACAAAATATTGGTTACACTGTGCAATAAAGCAATCCAGAGTTAATTTAAAACCTTTGTGCAGGTTGTTTCCTGTAATTGTACTCACTCCCTGTGCTGTAGATGATACAGAATGGTGTCACATTCTGTAATGAAACAGTTTGGACTCCGAGGGTGGACTGAGAAAAAGCGCTGCCATAGTTACTTCAGACATAATGTGGCAATGGGGGAGTAGTCCACTTTACAGAGCAGTAAGAGTGGGATGGATAAAGGGAGTGAGGAGTTCTGCCCGAGTCTAATCCCCCCTGCATGAAGGCTTAGGACTGGGAATTTATTCTCCACTTCTGGAGTCACTCTTCCCAATTATCCCCTCAAAGTCCTGCCGCAAAGTTCACACAGCCAAGATTTTTGCTCTCTGCCTCTGTCACACCCTCTCTGTTTCTGCCTCTCTCCCTCCCTCTCTCTGTTATATATATTCTCTCCCTGCCTGTCACCCCTCCTCTGACTCTGACTCCATCTCTCTCAGGCTCTCCTCCCTGCCTTTGTCCCACCCTATTCATCTCTGTCTGCCTCAGTATTCTAGTTAGCCTTTCTCACTTTCTCTCTCCTCCTCTTTCCTCCTCCTCTTTCTTGTGTTTCTCCAGTTCAAAGTACTGTGGACATCATGAGCCTCACATCACAGTCAGGCTCAAGATGGTAGTGCTGTGCTGGTGCTCACTGCCTGTCCACAGATGCTGCCAGGCTTCAGTGGGATTTATGTAGGCTACAGCTCTGTCAATCCTCTCGCCATTTTGGTTATTTCACTGGACTTTGCAAGTAAACCAAAGATATCTCAGTTATATTTTACAGTTTGCAGTGTGTTTTATTCATTTTTACACAGTTGTTTTGAGCAATAGTCTACAAATAGACTTTCTCCTCAACAATAGTGATATATATTATTTATCCCAAAGGATAAACAACAGAAAAGTTTTGTTGCCAGAAATATACTGCATTATATTTAGCTTGTTCTGTTGCAAATTGTATGGTTTAAGTGCGTCACACAGCATCAGATATTGTTTGATCTACTGATCTGAGGAAAATGAGTGATTAAATTGTTGCTTTTCTGGAGAGCTGATTTGTGTCAAAGCTTGGAAATGAGCCAGTGGGTTATAATGATGCGTTGACGTGCGTCAACCCACAATGATGTATGTTTGGTGACTCATTCACAGCTACACTTTTGTTTATTTGAACAGTTTGCTTTGTCATTGTAAGCAGTGCTACTGGACAAAAATGACACTGTAGACTGCAGATATTGCTTTTGGTCATTCATTGTTTTCAGTGGCATGTGGAGCGAACCAGGGTTTGACAGTTCACCTCAAGGGGAACACCGCCAATTTTTTCTATTACAGGTCTGGAAGAATTTTGGCTCCAAAAAAGAGCTTCTCAAAGTCTGATAAAGTGCCTCAAGTTATGTTTCTCGAGTCAGCATCAGCTGGAGATGGAAAACTTCTTCTTCTTCTTCTTCTTCTTCTTCTTCTTCTTCTTCTTCTTCTTCTTCTTCTTCTTCTTCTTCACCATTCTCTTCTGTAGCTTGCTCCTCATCTCTGACAGAGACTAGCAGACAGAGACTAGCAGATCGAGGCTACATTAGCTCACCATCATGAGTAATGTAGGGGACAAATTTTAATTAAAAAGACAACATCTCTGGTTCTGCTGCATCAGTTTTTATCCTTTTTTCAAACTGTCCACCAGGAGTGTGATGATGTTACAGAAAAACAATGATATATTGCTGCAGCACCCGGGTGAAAGTTTTCTCAAACAAATGAAGTTCTGTTTACATTTAGTGTTTCTCCTAAAACACATTGTATTGTTAATGTTAATGTACTGAATGTATTTCCTGATTTGGTTATATCCATATTTGCTAGCTTCCAAGTTTCTTTTAAGATGGTTGAGATGTTGACAGTTGGAAAGAATATTATGAGGCAACCCCCTCGAGTGCTAGTAACTCAAAGGATAACCCAAAATGCTTTTTTCGCCTACATAACTAAGTCAAATGAATCTGAAAGGATTCACTGCTCATGCACCCCGCAAAAGGATAAAAGAAGAAAAATGTATCTTACCACCACTTCCAATATTTCCCCTCTCTAAATGTAGTTCTTACCGTTCTGACCCATCAGTGCATGTTTCAGAATGAGGCATTTGTCCTTCCTTGTCCTTCGTAATGATGAGATAGGCACAGGCACTGTGTGTCATCAGAGGTTTGGTTTGTTTGCATCCACGCAGTGTCAGAACGGCAATGGAAACGGGTTTTCCTGTTATGCCTCAGACGTAGGATTCAGAGCACCAGCTGGTACTCATTGGCCTTGGCGCGCGTTGGTCGTCCTGTTGATAAACAGCTATTAATGGCCAGACGCTCACCCTGAAATTGAGTTTAACTTTGCTTCTCCTCATTACTCAGTCTGAAACTACACCACAATCCTCGGGGTGGATTTCAAAGTTGCTAAGAATTGAGGGCATTGGTCAAATTGATTTCAGCACTGACCGGCTGCTACTCAAGCAGTCAGAAAATTTGAGCTGTAAATACAGACCTCCTCCTGTGCACCTGCGGGTCTCCTCCTGGAGCTCATTGTTTCTGAAAGGATGCTGATTGACTGGAGTAACAGTTTCTCCTTGGATTTGAGCAGAGCCTGCTGGGGCCTAAATTGTTCAGAAGTGGTAACACATAACACTGTTTGTGGTTCTCAGCTGTATTATTAAGGAATGAGGTAGGTTTTGCATTGGTTTCATTACATTTGTTACGAGAATCTGAGGGAGGAATCGATCGCCTCTTGTCTTCTAATTTCCTTTACATGTTTTGCTTGATTTCTCTGCTTCTATCTATGTCTCGTCTCTTTGCTGTGTCATTTCCTTCTGTTGTTTCTTCACACCCCTGTTCCTTTCTGTTATTTGGATTTTCATTTTCCATTTCGATTACATTATTCTCTGTCATGTTATGGTCTGCTCTTTCTTGTCCCCTTCCTTCAAGCCATTTCCTGCCTCTCCTCTTCCCCAGACTATGAGGCAAAGGTTCACAAAATATTGTCAGCCGCAGTGAACAATTTTTACTCACTCCAACCTGGTGATTTGTTGATGTTTCCATTCTTCATTTCCTTTTTCACTCTCTTTTGGCCTTGTGCTCTCTTTGCTCCTCTCCCTCTGTTCTCTCTCTCTGCCGCTGACCTCTGAGATCAACCGAGCAAAACTGATTCCCGCTTTTTCACGGATCATGAGTGCGTCAGTGGTTACGCAACAGAGACGGAGAGAAAGAAAGAAAGAAAAAAAGAAAGAGAGGGAGAGAGAGAGAGAGAACACGAATATATAAGTGACATATTTGTCCATCTTTGTTTGCACTGCTGCTTATCATCAAAAGAATATTGCTCTTGGTTAAGCCTCTTCCTCAACATAATATTTAATATGTTTGCCAGAAATATTTGTGCTGTCATTACTGGCTTTGCTGCTGGGCAAACACAAAATGTGCACTGTTCATACACAGCTACAAATAGAGAATCTGTTTACGCACATACACAAACGTAAATCTTCATAGTGACAGATAGGGATGAGAGGCAAAACATTCTTGCTGTACTTTCAAAGTCTGCTGGGTTTTGATGACCATGCCGTGTTGCAATTAAACATGAATATTTTAAGACTTGCGAGTTAGGAAACCTGCCAGAAATGTGCTAAAAACGCTATGATTTCAAGTAGAAATTAGTAATATATAACAAAATAAGTACACTGAGTGAACACATTGTGTGCTGTTTGTGAAGTTCCTGAGACCTTATGAGAAGGATTTATGCAAAGAACTAGGCTAAGATGTGGCTTGAAGGGCTGTATTGTGAGAGTCCAAGTGTGAGCGCAGGAAGGCTTAGGAATATGTGGTTGCACGTGTGTTTGTGCAGAGTGTTTGTGTGATAGTGCAGAGGGCTGACATGCGTAGATGTGATGGCTGCAGCCATGCATAGATGTTCACACCAGAGAGAAAGTAAACAAACATGGCAGCAGAATGGTAAGAAATGCAGGAACCACTGTTAGAGCACACTGCCTCTTTCTCTCCTCTTCCTTCTCTCTGTTTTACCGTCTCTTTCTCTGTTTGTTACCTCCACTGAGGAGGTTATTTTCTGTCTGTCTGGCTGCCTGTTAGTTTGCCTGATATTGCAGAGACTACCAAATAGATGTCAGTCAGATTTGGTAGAACATTTTTCTTTGCAATGAATAAAGACAAATGTAAATTGCCAAGACGTTTCCTTTTTATAAAAGAACATTTTGGTTGACAACCTTTCAACTGGACAGGACAGAAGTAAATTTCCTTCTTTGTTGGTTTGATTTTGCACAATTTTCTCCAATTTTTCCCTTTAGTGTTTTTTAAAAACAAACTTACTTTTAAACTTTGTATTGTGCAGCTACAATCAATTTTAGAAGGTCTGTGCATAGTTCAACTGTGAGCAATTTTGCCTTCCTCCCCCTATCTGAAAGGTGCACATGGTTTAGTCCACTCCTGCAGTACAGTGGGAAAAAAATGGTTCCTCTCCAAATGTCTCACTGCGAACTGCAATCATGTAATTATGATTAATATAATCATGATATTTGACAGCTAAAAGATGAATTCACTGATTGTTCCAGCTCTCCTTTTTTGTACCTACTTGTACGCCTGTATGTTTCTGAAGTTTGATTATGTTTCTTTTATTTTGCAACAGACTGTGCTTGCACTTCTTGGCTGAGATTTCAGATTGTTCTGACTTGAAAACTGTTACAAAAACCTAATGATAACCATAATAACTACTACAGATGGTGTGCTTACTTTATAATTCAGTTCTTTGTATTTTTTTTTGTACGTGACAAAATGTATTAAAAGGGAAGGGGACCCATTGTGGCTCTATGTATATGGACCTCAGCAACACCCCTGCTGTGCTTTACAATTTTTGTTTATTCTTTCATTGTTTCATCCATCTTTTTCTTTTCCATCAATGACAGAGCAATGTCCCAAGCTCTCAGATTCTAACATTGCTTGGCTGCACTCTTGCCTGACAGATGGCAGTTTTTTTCTGATGTGGAAGTTATTTCTACGTGTCTGTGTGAATGTTTATGTGTGTTGAAGTGCGATGCTCCATGCAGCGCACCTGCCACTCGAACGTCCTGACACAAGATGACTACAAAAAGATTCAATGAAAGTATTTTCTCTAAATTGGTGAATTTTTTAACCTGTGAATTATGATAGAGGTAGTGAGTACTTAAAAAGCAAAAGAAGCAGAGAGCCAGTGGAAAGAATCGCCTTGACTTTTATTAAAATTAGGGCTACAAAGTAAGTGATATGAAATATTGAGAAACATGAAAAGAAATAGATATTTTTCAAGCACCAACCAGGGGCAGACTTTTGTGAGGTGAGGAATGAAAACCTAACATGGTTCACCATTTAAAGAGAATAAATATTCTACTCGCTTGATGATATTGCACGGCTTTTATCCGGGGAAGAAATGAAGAGGAAAATATGAGGCGTGATGACAGAATTCATCTTCATCATTCATAATCAGTTTTTTTGGAGTTCATATTAGCCATTTCTTTAAACAAACATTCCCCAGATCAAGTGCAAAAGAGAAACGTTGGGAATGCTAAAACTTAATATTCAGGCAATTAATATTCGCCTTACAAACATCCAAGCTCACGTGTTCGTACTTTAATTTGCAGCAGAAAGGCTTATAATTGGATGTATCAGCGAGGAAACTCCAGCGATTGTGCACAATAGAGGGAAATTATCTCCAGTTGATTTGTTCTTTTTTTAACGTGCCCTCAATTAACTGGGCAGTTGAGATGTCTAAGGCAGTCATGTGACTCAAAAGAGATCCAGCATATGTTTAGTTATAACCAAAATGAAAGAGAATAACTAACCCTAATCCAACCCCCCAGCCCCCTCTCAGAATGAGACTTGGTAGAAGCAAATGCCCTTGCTCTGGTGGAGCCATTATGTAGATGATATGCTAATGAAGTCATCCGATTTGATTCTGCTTAGGGTGCGCTGCACTAAGGGAAGATAATCAAGCACTGATCAGCTCCCAACGCTACACTCGCTCCATGCTTGTTTGTGTGTGTTTGTTATGTGCACATAACAATGTGTGTATAATTCTGCGCTGGTCGGCTTTTGGAAGGGGAAAATTTGTTTGGGTTCATGAGAATGTTCATGTGGTGGTGAATGTTGGGTCTGTAATTATTTTTGCTTGTTGTTTTGAGCTTAATACACAGCGAGGTTTCTTTGTGTGCTGTTTTCAGATGGTTCTTACTTTGGTCGCAGATAATAGGATCCACATGCCTGTAGCACCAAAAATCGAAATTTTCAATAACCTGCGTCCTCAGAGGTAGCTACCTCCCTCGTGTCATCACAACAACTGTATGAGGTCCTCTGCTACAATAGGAACTTATTTATTTATAATTTTCTATCTCAGTTGGAAGAGATGCTTCAGCTTCTCCTGTCTCTTGCAATGCTTTGTCTTGATTATTTGTATACCTTCTCTTCTTCCTTCTCTTGATTTGATTTTCTCTTGCGCTCCCTTTACCTCTACAATTCCTCCTTTAATTTCTGCCCACCTGTCCTCTCTTTCATCCTCCTGTCCTTTTTCTCCTTCTCATTCTCTTTCTCCTCACCCATTAGTCACACCCACGTCCCCCATTCCTCCTATTTGACTATCAGACAGTCATCAGTTCACTTCATCCCCCCTTTGTAACTTGTAAAAACGGTAGTTCTTCATTCAAGATTAAATTATCTGTCCCTCTTTTTTCCATCTTTGTCTCTTACTCTCCCTTCTGCTTTTTCCCAGTTCATTTAAAGTACAGATCTGTTTTTTTATTGTTTTCCCTGCCCTCCGCCCATCCCTTTGTCCCCTCTTCTACTGCACTACCTGTTCCAAATCCACTCTAGTCCTAGCCCTGACCCTCCCTGAAGCCTTAAGTAAACAAAACTCTTTTCACTCTTTTATCTCTTCCCTTTTCTCCTTTTTTTTGAAATCTGATTGTAGCTGAGCAGATAATGGATTCAACTTTCTTGTTCTTATAGGCAAATCTCAAAGAATCGCAGCACACCCATTAACCCCTATTGCCTCAGCCCCTGACTGGGGGTCCTCTGAGAGACTCACAAAGGCGTTTGATAGTGTTTGATCATCGTCTTCCCTTTCAGCCATGTGCATGTGTGTATGTGCGAGTTTCTTGGATTAACACATCCTATTGATCTCTGCTGCCCTTGCGCTTGCACAGTCTGACAGATCTGCAAGAGGCAATAATTAGTCGTGTAATTGGCTGATCATTTGCACGGGAATACGCTGAGCTGACAGTTACCAGAATGTTTTTTGACCCTACAGTAGATTTTGACAGGTGTGAGTGTCTTTTTACGTGAAAGATGACTCACTTGGAATTCTTTGTGATTATGAACGTAATGTCTGATCACGTGCTTTAAGATTCATGATAGTTGGAAGCACTGATTAATTTACATCCATTATTATTTGTGTCTTGTGACAGAGGTTGAATGTTTCTCATAGAGATGTTGCGTTTATGCCTTATTTTCCTAGTGTGAGCCATTTCTTTTCATGTATCTGCTTGTGTGTTTTTTGCTGGAGGATAAAAAGAAAAATGAATGTGGTGTCAAAACTACCAAATTTCCTTTTTCATTCTCGCCATGGGGTTCAATGCCTGGCTCAAGGGTATGTTGACTACTGATGTTGAAGAAAGGAACATCTGCCGTTTACACACTCACCCAGGTTTTCTTATCTGACTGTTAGCAAATTTAGCTAAATTAAACATTTTAATGCCCTTATGTCTTTATAACATCGACTATATCTATGAAGCACATGGCAGCATTATACCACCAACATTTGTTCAGTTTCACTAAAACTTTAATTTCCAGAGCTATAATGAAACCGGCTGTTTGTAGCATTAGTTAAAGACTGCTGCGATGACTGGCTGGCAGTACTGCTGGTCCCCGCAGTCTCCATTATTTTTCCAGTTGTGATATTACATATTGGCTGGCAGTTCAAATTGGCTTGTACAAAAGGTGCGATTTCGCATCAAAAACAGAGATGAGTACCAGCTTCCTGCATTAAAGTTTATTTTATTACAACTATGGTTGTGTTTTTAGCCATGTAAGCAACACGGCTCTATGAATGGCAATGTGAGTCTGACTGCTTTTGACTTTTCCTCTTGACTTTTCAACTTGGCACTTGTGGTTAAGATTGAAATGTCATGACATCTTTGGGGTGGATTGTCATGAAATTTAGTACACACGTTAATCTGCTTCTCAGAATGAGTTCTAATAACTGGTGATCCCATCTAGATGGATCGATGCTTTCGTTTATGACCAAATGTCTGCAAAACTGAAGACATTCCCACATCAGTGTTAGCTTCCCCTACTGCCAATTAGCAAATGTTAGCTGTGCTAACATGCTAAATTAAGATGGCAAACATGGTAAGCTCAAAACACTGATGTTCTTACATGAGGTCTTGCACAACTGCTAACATGGCTGGAGACTTCTGAATGGTTCTATGCCAATACGTGTGACGCATGGGCAGAAGTTTATGAGTGAGAGTGTGAGCCACCGAAGGCTTGTTCTTGTTGTTAATCAATATCTCCTTCAAGCATGACACCGCAATGCATCCAAGCATCAAGTAGCGGGCAGCAGAGATGGTGGATGGGAGGGGGCTGCAGGCATGTACTTTGTGGAGGGGTAAGCTGTGTGTGTGTGTGTGTGTGTGTGTGTGTGTGTGTGTGTGTCCAGAGAGAGACGAGAGGCGGGAAAGGAGTAGGTGATGGACTCGTGTAGGGAATACTTTCCTCTCACAGCTCCTAACACACCCACCGAGTGAGAGATTGGAGAACAGCTCTGACCTTCTGCTGACCTGTGCTGTGAAATGCTCACACCAGCCAATGACGCATCCATGTGCGTAAATATGCGAACTTGTCAAAGTAGGATCATCTGTGTCCTTGAACATGTTTAGCAGGGAGATGTGTGTGTCTGCTTATGTGTGTGACTGAGCGAGTGCCTTACTGAATTATAGAGTATGTTTGCTTTTTAACAGATCAGCAGAAGAGGTGATGCCACAGTCAATGTCACAGCCTTCATGCATAATTGCTCCACTTTGTCATTGCCAAGGGCTGGGCAGAGCCACATCTGATTGCTTCTCCCCCTTTCTCCTTCCCTCTGTGTCTTTTCCTCTCCCCTTCAGTATTTATTCTCATTAGACTCATTAACTTATCCTGCAGAGACAGATAGAGCGAGACAGACAAAGAGTGAGCATATTGAATATACTGGAGGCAAACTGAGCAGCCCAAAGAAGATTTGTGTGAAAGGTTTTGAGTCCACAATATTGTTGATGAGCCACAGATAAAGATACATCATGGTGTAAACCAAGAATAGCTTCTTCAAGCTAAATGAGGCTTCCCGTAAGGGGTAATGTATGACAACATGTCTGGTACAACAGACTTGACGTGTGATAGTGTGTTGGCATGTGCTTGTGTTTTTGTGTGTGTGTGTGTGTGTGTGTGTGAGTGTGAGCGATGGCGGTAAGAAGACACTGAAATCGCAAGCTTACCCTATCTGTGGTGCTGAGAGGTCACTCACTTAACCGCTGACTCACTGTCCGACACTGGTTAAATATTAATTGGAAAATACAGTTTGTAGAGTGCTGCAACTTTCTCGTCTGACATGTTTTTGGCAAGTGCTCTGATATATATATGTTTCTCCCTCATGAAATGTAATCTACCTGTCTTGGTAGATAGATTTGTGTCCTCTCTGTATAAAAATGTGTCATATCAAGCTCCATCAAACGAATGTACAAATGAATATTTGAATGTTTATAAAGCAGTTGTATTGTCAAGTGATATATTACATTAACATGGAGGAAATTCTCCGTGCATTAATTTGAACTTCCCTGTGTGTTTTGATGGTGTATGGGTATCTATGATTTTTTTTTCCTTTTTGATTTTTTTTGTGTGTTTGTGTGTCGACATGACCCGGTGCTGAAAGGCCGACAGTGAGTGAAGTTGGAGTGTCTCATGGTTAAATGATGGGCCCCTTTCGGGCACTCAGAGGGCTTTGAAACACTAAGTAATTGGTTTTCCTGGCAGAATGGGGCCACAGCTATAGCTTAGGGCCAGTGTGGAGTCCATAGATCAGGACAAAGCTTGGGTAGAGCCTCACTAAACTATATATGTAGAAAACAGAAATATTCAGCACCACATATGTCCTCCAAATATCATCAGAAAAAGCCATTCAGAGGAAAACTGTGAATGCTTTTATCCTTCAACATTCTTTAGCATAATGGCTTTTGCTGTGTCAAATTAACATTCAAAATCTACAGTTTGCAATCTGTGTCCCACAACTTTTTTTGGTCCAGTAGAACTAATTCCTCAAGGTCAGATTCCAAAATTCCAATTAAACCTCAGAAACAAGGTAATTATGAGTCTTCATGTATGTAATTAGTTCAGTTATTAACATAAAACAAGATACAAAGTTAAATATTTCAAGGCGTATTGACCCAGGTTTCACCTCACAGCATTGAAGAGGACGGTCTATTTAAAGATGTTGTTGGGTAGACCTCCAGACAATACTCTGGGCTTAAAAAAAAGCACCTACCCTGCGTGTTTGTAGGTTAAAAAATTCATCCATTATTTAATATTCTTGTAAAATAACGCTTGAATTAAACATCACAATCACAATGTTCTTTGTAGTAAAGACAGAAATAGGCTGGGGCATGATTTATTTATGAAAAATGTGATTTTAAGTGATTTTTATATACACAGCCTTGCAGTTTAATCTTTTTCCTAAACTACTATCATTAATAAATAATCATTGCTAAGGCACTAACTTTTTTCAGGAGGGGCTTCATCGCGTCATTCACACACAAAACCAAACCCACACCCTTCTGCTCATCCTTGGCCTCACTGCTGTAAGAGAATTACACTGTAATGTGAAAAATGTGTGTGCGGTATGAGTGAGTGTCAGGAATATCATCAGGACTCACAAGCATGTGCGGGGCGAGATGAGTTCACACACATACATCTACGCAGGTTCAATCACTCCTTGTTTGTCCCTGGAAAGTCTCACTCCAACAGTCTTGTGTAACTGTGATAAAGATACGCACGCACGCACACACACACACACACACACACACTGTACTCACATACCCAGCTCCCTTTGCTGATAAATAACCCCATGTGTGTGTGTATACATACATGTTCATATCTCAGCCGCAGAGGAGCTGGCTGCTTAGACTTGGCCGGGCAGAGGCACTGGAAAAGCTTTATTTATATAGGCCTACATATAAATAAGCCACTCGCTCTTCTGGGAGACTGTCTAGAGCTGACAGTTGATAGTTGTGGATAAAAGTCGTGGTTGTGACTGGGGAATACACTGTATGATTTCTCCGCTTTTAATGTAATCACCTTTATTGTTTTTCTTTCCATATGCCTCTTCCCCTTTCACATCTGTGCATTTCTACTTCACTGCAATGCTTCCCTTCACTTTCACTAAATCAAATTCTTATATTCTATACATCAATTCACCAAAAATCTTCAGGATATTCGTTTAGCGAAGCATTAACTAACAGGAAGTTTCTTAGTAGAATTCTGCAGAGAGAAAGTCAACCTGTTGCTGCAAGTCACCTTCAAATCTCTGACAGCACACTGAGCCGTGACTCAATGTGACTGCTTTACTTCCAAGTGTTGTGTCGTCTTCTCTCTTAAGGGTCTTAAACACTTTCCTTCACGACTTCTACGGCTTGTGTGCTGATGGGAGCTCTGTCAAGAACTCACCTGGAAGCGCTCTTTCAGGATGTCAGATGTTTTTTTTTCCTAAATTGCTGCAGTCTTTTCCATTAGTTAAAGGCAGACTGGTCCAAGGCAGTGCAGAGAACAGGTGTTCAAAAAGCCAAACAGTCTGAGTAAAGTTTGTAATTTAATCTGCAACAATTACTACAGTATAATAGCACACGGTTCATTTTGGGTTCTTAAAAGTACATTTCCAACTATCTGAGATCGCCTGATGCAGTGACAGAGAACTAGTGAGCCTCACTGCAACTGGTAAAACATTCTGCTTCTTTTTTTTCTTTCAGTCGGTTCTTCTAGTTGACTTTTGATTAGTTGAAGTTTGTCAATAGAGTATTTTGCAAGGGATGTGAATAATGTATTGCAATAGTCCAATCTGTTTGAAATGAAGGTGTGAATTAGTTTGTCTGAATCATTCCATGTCAAGAAGTTTTGAAACCTCAACATACGCTTTATGTTGTCCTTTAAACTGCAACCTCACTTTAAGTAAAAAATCTGCAGTAAAATAGCCTGCACTGCCAAGCACTGATGTCTTGAATTTGTTTGACCCCTAGATCAACAGTCAGGCAAACATCCCAAGCACTTTCATTCTGCCTCCTCAGATGATTTTGTGCTATTTGCTGAGGGGATGAGCTCCTGGCTCAGGGTGTCTTCTGGTGAAAATGTTTCGGCGGCAGACTGCCAGCCTCTGAATTATGTGAAAATCCTTGTTTTCCACAGTTGATAGGAATTTAGTGCCACTGGCAATGTATGGGACAATGTTTGTAAATTATTGTTGCAACATCTTTTAAATCCTTAAATGTAAAATAAAAATGTCTAAAAAAGAAAAGGAAATGCTCATACAGATCTCCTGGGAAATTTGAAAGGTGCACAGAAAATTATATGATGATGATATATGATGAGAAAATTTGACGTTAAAATTTATTATGCAGGGGTGTCGTTTAGCTCAGTTGGTAGAGCAACTGCCTCATGTACGAAGGCTCAGTCCCTGCCGCAGCCCAGGGTTGGAATCCGACCTGTGGCTCTCTGCATATCATTCCCCATCTCTCTCTCCCCACATTCCTATCACTCTTCAGCTGTCTCTGTCAAATAAAGCTAAAAAAGGCTTAAAAAATCTTAATAAAGATAATAATTATGTATGCAAATGTATTCAGTCTCCTACATTACATTCAAGGTGCCAAATGTGGCCATAGGTCATAAGCATGAAGCTCCCTTGATCACGAGTTGAAAAATAAACTGTAATTTATGAGCATTCACATTTAACTCCTGATTTGAGCACAGTCCAATATTCTGGTCTACAGATTCTTCTCAGCAGTGCAGCCCAGCATGTGAATAATAAAATGTGCGAGCTTTACAAATGCTGCATCTGTATTTTTCTTTACTCTCCCTCCTTTTCTCAGCCTGTGTCCTGCCCTCTTTTTCCTAGTTCTCCGCTGTGTGCCTGGTTGTAATTGAGTCATTTTCTTCTCGTTCGAGCACTGTCTCCGGCAGGCAGCTGTATCAAGGTGACCTCCTGCTATTGTTTGGGCCTCTGTGTTTTTGTCTCGCTAGCTCGCGAACATAATCACCGCCTTTCAAGCATTGTAATGCTTCAGCTGTGGTGGTGACACATTATTTCTGACCCCAGATCCCTTGTTTCACAGTTGGAAATGTCAGCAAAGAGGCAAGAAGGTATGGCAGTGAATGTAGTGATGTAATACTGCAGTCAACCCTTCCCTTTCTTATGTCCCTCTCCCTCAGAGCGCTTACTCTGTCTGATTCTAGGCTTTTTTCACTCAGTGTGTCCCTCTTGAAAACAGCAGAAGGGGGAATGGGGATCTGCTGGGAGTTGGTTATCCTCTCCTCTCCTCTTCCCCCCTCTCCTCTCCTCTCCTCTCCTCTCCTCAAAGCGTAGTTGCTCAGAGGAATAATCTCTCTGTTTAACGCACTAATCCATCTGTCAATCCCTGTCTATTAATTGTAGCATTAGTGTCTTGCAGGCAGGCTGGACAGGCAGGGTAATTACATTGATTTGACTGCTATTTAACCTTTATTTAGCCACATGACACTCCACAACAAAGTTTCAATGACAAAACTTCAAATTTAAAACAAGATGGATTGCACAGGAGTCGTGACGCATTTTGAGCTGCCATCTTTCTGACCTGCACTGGTGCCGTCACATCTTTCTGTATTATTTTTTTGTGTAACTGGGACAGAAATCTAAACAGCTGTGACTAAGTATGCCTGGGTTCCCCATCCTCAATGTCAAATCAGTCTCTCTGGGTAGTAAGAGTCTATAGACTGTTGTGTGATTGCAGATTACGAGGGGTTTGTGAGGAGGACAGATCTTTATCCTGCGAGAAATCCTGTGAGATCCAGTTGATAGACTGTCAGTGTGATCTTAAGGAGCTTGGAGATCAAGCTGTAGAACATCCGACATGTCAATCCAAAGGGGAAGTAAGACAAGATATTTTGGTACCCCACATACTGTAGTATAAAGTATTCAATCATCATATCAAACACAATTTCTATACTATTTTTGAACTGGAATTTATTCTTCTCTAATGTGCAAAACAAACTCACATATTTCTTGTCCAGTTGAAAAGTCCAAAAAATTTACAGTGATTTCTGTTTCCCAAAAGACGTGCAACACTGTAGGATGCTCTCTTTTTTATTTTTTCTTCATTATATTTAGAAAAACTACAAACATTTCAAGCCCAAACTGGCTCTTCTTCAGGTACAGAGGTAAAGGGCCAATTTGGCCTTGAAACAAGTGAATAAAAGATTAAAGGGAACGTTCTGCTGAAGGCCTTTGGGTAGAGGGAAACACCATTTATTCTGCCGTACTCATGAAATATATTTCTACTCATTAGTTATCATGGTAACACTTTACTTTAAGTTCTCCTATTTACCGTTAAGCAGTATATGAACAATGTAAATAAATAACAGAATATAATATAAATGTCAAAAACTATATATTATATATAAGTATTTATGTATTTGTTTGTCTATAAAAATAACTCCTCTAGGCCCCATAACTGAATGCTGCTGTATAAAACAAACAGTATAATAGTATATGCCTTGATAGTGGAAATTATAGTTGTTGACAAATACTGTACATTAATAAGAACTGAATAAAGTCCTGTGTAGCTATGTACAGCTAAATTTCAATGTGTTATAAACCATTAGGTAAATGCTTCTCATCTTCATCTTATAAATCCTAGAGGGAAGGTTTTTTCTCGTTATATCATATTTTGCATTGTTCACCATCCACTGAATTCAAATGGCAGTCCCAGGTATTTTAAAGAGGAAACATGGTTAATGGACTATACTCATATAGTGCCTTTCTAGTCTTCGGACCACTCATTGGCTGCCGTGCAATGCGCCAACTGCTCAGCCAAAAATATCTAATCACATTGACACAGAGAACCGCCTTCTGGAGCAATTTGAGTTTCAGTATCATGCCCAAGGACACTTGGACACACAGACCAAACCGCAGATATTCTGATTAGTAGACCACCTACATATTTACACTGGTATAAGTAGAGCTACAGAAATAATTTTTAGTAGCCGCTCAAAGTGAGTTTCCTCTTCTTCTTCTTCTTCTTCTTATTATTATTATTATTATTATTGTTATTATTATTGTTATTGTTATTATAACTTTAAACTCAATGTTTTAAAGTTTTTTCCCACAAAGTTTCCATAACAACATTGTAAAAAATTTTTACAGCCATTTTAATAAGGCTCTTTTTGTGTGTTATAATTTTACAGTGATCCTAAATTGACCCCTTTTCTGCCTGGTGCAAATTGCCTCTGAATAATGAGACTAATCATTTTACACAACTGAATCTTGTTTAAAGCTTGGCCTTCATGATTAATTGGCTTGTAGATAATATGTATGCACAAAATTGCACTTTGTGTGGAATGTGCACACCAGCCACACAGTCTCTGCAAACCTGACCTGTGGTCAGGGGCTCTTCTCTCATCAGAAAGAACTGCTTTTTACTGTCTAAGCTGTCAGTTACATCAAATTATCCTTTGTAAAAAACAATCTGGTTTGGATTGCAGAGAGACCACAGCGCCCCAGGCCATATATTCTTGATTTTGACCTGAAAAATAATTCATAGCTTCTTAGAAAAGAGCTTTCAGGTTTAGAGTCCCAGTAACTGGAGCCAGACTGTAGACTGTTTAACCAAAACGGTGGAGATGCAGGAATTAATGCTTCTTAATGGTCAGTCATGTCCACTGGTGTATGTGTCACTCGCTGCTGGCTAAATGAGTATGACCTGTAGTGTATCAGAGAATGACTTGTACATTTGTGGGCATCATTTATCTCCATTCAACATGAGACAAGACATCTGATGTTGTTAAAGATTATGAGAAGCTAAGTGCTTTCCTCTGTTTTCTATTATAATAAACTGAACATCTGGACATTTATGATATTTGAAGGCATTTCCTTGAACTTTGAGAAATTGGGATGGACAGCTTTAGCAATTTTATAGATCAAATGATGGATCGATTAATCTTGAACAGTGGTTCCTAACCTTTTAAAGTCGTGACCGCCCAGAGTAATCAGTTTAGTTTTAGCATTTGCATTTAAAATCACAATGAAGTTGTGATGATGAAGGCAGGTAAATGGTGTACCAACCCTGAATAACAGAAAGAAATACATCATCATACTGAGATAACTGGGCCCATTAACATGCATAAAACAGAGTCTATAGACTGTAGTATATTATTTTTCCCCTGTGTTGAGTGTCATTAAAGGGTTGAGCAGCTTCCTGTCTCTTATTCTGTGCAGCTTGCCACAATGTTATTTTATTTTATCTTCTACAAACATTTGATGACCCCTGGAAATTATCTTGTGACCCCCTTGAGTGTCTCGACCTCCAGGTTGAGAACCACTGATCTAGAAAATAATCGATAATGAAAATAATCACGAGTAGCAGCCCTAGTTCATTATCATCAGAGCAGCAACCAAGAATACGAAACCATAAATGCTTCTGTTATTAAACACCACATAAGAAGAGGCTAAAGATCATCAGTTAATGAGCTCTTGTGAGGAAAGAGGTGAGAGGCATAAATGTAGCTACTAAAGGGTTTAAATTGCTTGAGAAGAAACAGAGAGTACAACGATCAGAAAAGAAACCCATTGAGTTGTCTGTCGTTCATATTCGGCTTTAGAGACTCAGTGAGGTATCTGATCACCAGGTGAGTAAGCTGCCGGTTCACAAAGTTTGAGTGAAGCTGCATTTACAGGCATTAAGGATGAGAGCCACTTGTCTCATTCCTTCACTCCCTCCTCCCCCTCTCTCTCTCTTTCAGGCTTGTGACTGATTTGGCTCATTAAGACTGGGAGAAGGAGAATTAATTATTGTCATTAAATGAAGCATGCTGCCCCCCCCCCCCCCCCCCCTCCCTTTCGAGCAATCCAGCGGCAGGGCAGTGAAGTGTGGGCGACGGTGTGAGAATGAGGAAGGAACGGAAAGGAAGTGTGTGTGTGCAATTTAGAAAGATGTGGCAGGGCTAATGAAAGTGAAAGAGGGTTAAAGAAGGGAAAAGGGAGACAAGACAATACAGCAACACAGGAATTTAAGACAATAATAAGAGAGAATAAGAGAGATGGTGGTCTTGTAGATAAAGAGAAAAGCAACGGAAATGAAGAGTGACCAGAAAGCAGATGTGAAAGTCACAAAGTGTAAGATGGAGGGCTGAGGCCATGGGGTGGAATAAGAGAGGACGAGGGACAGACACAGAGGGGAGAGGTCTGAACAGGATTTCTTCTTTTTTTGGTCTGGGTTGCATGCTAATGTGCCGGAGCGTATTGTTCAGCTCAGGGAGCTGAAAGATGTATAATCCAGGTCAGAGGGATGGGGTGGGGGGTTGGCGGATGAAGGCAGAGAAAAAAGAAGAGGTCAGAGATTGAGGCATTAAGAGCCAAGAATGCAGAGAGGAGAGAGAAGAAGCACGACAGAGCACATCATCACTTCCATGATGATTAACATCACTATGGTTACAGTTTGTGCTTTGCTCTGTATACATTATAATACCCAGTGAAGATGAAAAATAGATTTAGTTTTGAGCTGGTTCTCGCTGTCACCTGCAAAAAAAAAAACACAAACCAAACCAAAAAAACAGATTTTTACACAAGTAGCCTGCAGTGGCTAGTGCACTGCCTGCATGTGTGTGTGTTAGAGCTAATATTATCGACTCTTGAGAAGGAAGCTTGAATGCACAAGGCCCGAGGGCAAAGCCACTCAAGAACATCCCCTGCAATTCAAGTGACCTGCTTTCCTGACGCCGGCTCTTTCCCATTACCCAGAGTGGCATTTCATTTAGTTTCCGTCATTCATCTTTCCTTTTCCAGATGGGATAGGGACTCTTGTGTTGCTGACACCTTGCCCCTCTGTTTTTTGATTATTTATTTATTTATTTTTTATTTTGTTGCTGCTTTTCTGCCTTCTTCTCCGTGTTGCTTTACCGTTGTTTATCCCTGTCTTTCCACCTTTCTCCTTCCTTTTTTTTAAATCATAAGCTTTACACATTGCATATTTTTGTAAATGCTAGTTCCTAAAAAAAGAATATATCGCTTGGGGCACGCATGTTGTTAAATTTGTTATGCCACAGACTGTGCACCTAAGATGGAGTGATGTTTGAGGTCAGGTTCTATTGAATGCTGCATTTAATATCACTGAGCTGACAAATATCCCTAAGCGATAAGCTCTGCTGCACTTTAAACAGTTTGAACACCAACTGATGTTTGACAGCAGCACATTCACTTTGTTGTGGCACAAATTTAAGTCCTTATTTCTTGACGCAGCCGCAGATGAGTTAATATATTAACTCATTTTAATTTGAAGGTGATCTCTGGAAGCAGGTCTGCTTAATAAAGTGACAACAGTTCAGTCCTGGAAATGCTGATGTGCCAATATGAGCCATTTACAGGTATGTAAAGTAATAGCATCTGCAATTTTGACATTAGTGCCACCTGCAGGCAATGAGTAGTTTGGTTTGGATAAGTGACTTTTCTGACTGATTTTCATTAAAGCTAGGGCTGACACGTGAAGGAATTCACCCTACAGTGATGTAAAGGTGCTCAGGCTTTGTAAGGTGTACAGCCGGATAACGTTTCATCTTTATCTCAGAACCTGCTGGTGTTAATCACCTGCAAACACTTCTGCCCTCTGGGTCTGCCAGTGTTTCAGTTTACTGTAACTAGTGAGCAATGCTGTTAACTGGTGACTTTCAGCATGAATACCAATGCGAGGCTAACAATGGTACACAGATTTGACTGTTGTGGCTCTTCTGTGCCAGTGAATTCTGTTGAGGAATATTTAGTAGCAGAGAGAGAATCTTTGTGCTGTGTCGATTGTCTCCAGCCTAGCTGATCTGGGATGCTTTTCCACCTTAAAAAGACAATTGTGGCTTGTCATCTCCTGCAATTGTCTCCTGGATAGATTTCCAAAGGAGTACAAATGATGAAATCATGTTCATATTTGGTATTTTACCAATAAAAACTACATGCGAACATGCTAAACTAATATAGTGACCACAGCAATCATTACATATTAAACATTTTCATATAAACCATGTCATTGTGTGTATGTTATCATGTTAACAGTAGCATTTAGCTCAGAGCATGCAGTGCCTAAGCATAGCCTGACAGAGTTGCTAGCATGGCCGTATGTAGCAGACATACATGGGACATGGATGGCCGCAGCAGAGTGCATCTATTATAATCAATTGTAGCTACTACATGGATAATGAAAAGCTGTGTGCACCTGTGTGGCTCTGCTGGTCTGGGTATGTGGCCTTCCAAAACAGAACAGAGTTTAAAAAACATTCAGATGTATTATTTATTGTACCAGGGGCAAAGTGATGCAGCAGAGCAACTTTGTGGGTGCTTTTACATTAAATTCCATTTCCCAATAAAAATAAATCAATGTGTGCCCATGATCCTGTGGTTAAAATGATTCACTTAATAAATTCAGTACCAGTAGCCTACGCTTCCAAAACCTGCATAACCAACCGCATTATCCCTTGACACAACTTGCTATGCACACAGTGAAACTGGTAACCCATTGGCGACCTTCTCAAAAATAGATTAGCATTAACGTTAGGATTTTTTAAATTATTATCTTAGTCTCTCTTTTATCTTTATTGGTCTTAACCTGCACTGGGGAAACAATAGGTCAGTTCACGTGGCGAGACAAGGCTCAGTGTAGGGAACTACTTGTATTTGAAAGTATTTGCAGCCCTTTAAACAATGCTGCAACACAAGTTGTAGTTCTACTGCACAAAGCAAAAGCCCAAGTTCACATACTAGAAAACCAAAAGAACTTTCAACTGTGGGACTTCTGAGACAAGGGAACTTTATTTTAGGCTGTATAGATTTTTGACAGCTAAGTCTGCTCTGGAAAGTTTGATTTTATTTCTCTTTTTACTCTTCACATTGAGCTGAGTGGTGGCAGCACGAAGAACTTTGATGAGACATTAGATCTTGTTTTTCTGCACTTACCTGTATCATTTCAGAATCATCATTGTGTAGAAGAAATATCAACAGTTTCCAGACCATTACACAGCAATAAAAAGCAAACCATTAGCATTTTACTTTCTGGCAATGGCAGGCCATTAACATTTTATATTTTGTGTATTCATCTGAAATATTGCATACTCTGAAGCAGAAGTCCATCTAGTCTATTCTCATCCCTCATTTGTAGTCCTCTCAGACATTATTCTCTGCTGTCAATACCCTGAAACATCTAAGCTTTAGGGCAAAACTTCCTTCAAACTTCAAACATTGACTCAACATTGAACAGTAAAAGTCAATATTTTTTTTCTCACCTTCAGACTCCCCTCCCGTCCTCTATCTGTCTCTCAGTCGCTCTTCCTCTTTTAAAAAGTCAGTGGTTTTAAATGTGCGGCTCTGCCTTTTTGTAAATCTTATAAGAGCAAGGTTGTGCACACAGTCACCACAGGTGTCTCTTGAACCGGCACACAGTCGAGATAGAGATGTAGAGGAAGAAAGCGAGGAAATAGAAACAATGCAACAGAGTGGGGAAAGAAACAATACGATGGGGGGGGGAGAAAGTCTAGAGAAGCAAGTGGAGGAAAGCTCTAACAGGAAGCGTGAGATAAGGGAAGTGAAAATAATCAGAATAAAGTTCAAGAGAAAGGAAATATGGCGAGCAGCAAGAGAGAAGATATGAGTGGCATTTTAGCAGCTCCAGGGCTTTGTTCCCAATGTGGGTACTCATACATGCTTAAAGGTGTGCTTAAAGTCATGCTAACGGTTGGAGTGTATGCAGGGATAAAAGCTGTAGGAGAACAAACACTCGTAGCCAACATCTGGGGGAGAGCTGGGGACTTGGATATGAATGCAAATTGTTGCTGCTGTCCTCCTCCAAAGGGAGACTGCCTCCCTTTGTCTCGATATTGTTTCTTTTTTGGGCAGAGCATCTGTGATAGAGTTGTGGCGGATGCATTTTCCGACCAGCCACTCCCTGAAACATGTTTCATACTCTGTACACATTCTACTTATCAACAGGACATCCAACCTGCCATCCTCCACATATACATGACCAGATAAAATGGCTGACCCCCCTCCACACACACACACACACACACACACACACACACACATACACACACACACACACACATGTAGACACACACTCACTCTCCAGGGTGGAACTTAATGGAGTGTGATCTGGTTTGACGTCTCGGTGTCGTTCCCCTCATCTGCATGCAAGCAGTATTCAACAGCATTCCACGGCCCATAATAATAATAAATCCAGACTGAGGAATTGGCACACCTAATCTGACAGGCCTTTATGGATACTCTCATTCATGTAGGACCGGCGATACACTGTATTATATTCTCTAACTCTCTCATATACCCTGCACGTCACTGATTGTTAAAAACCAAAGATTAATGATTTGAAGGAACATTATTTCTCCCTGAGATTGTATAAATCATCTTTGACACATATAGATCACACGGTGGGATCATGGGCAGGAGAGGGGAAAAATAGAGCAGATAGGGAACAAATGGGACACCGAGACCAAATTCTGATGAGGAACCACATTATTAGATAAAACATAATCCTTAGAAAGGTTGTCGCGCAAGGAACTAGTGCTCTGATGAAACATTTAATTGAGCATTGCACTTTCACACAGCAAAGTCGTGCAGTTCCTAAGAGGCAGTTAAAAAAAAAAAATCGTCAAAATGAATGCAGCACAGGCTATGATATATATATATATATATATGCAATAAATCAAATGTGCTGAGATGTTGTAGCGATTTTAGTTTTTTTTTACTGTTTTAGAGTGAAAACTGAACTGCTGGTGGCGCTAAAAAAAACAAAAAAACAGGGGATCATCAAAACCATTAGGAATGATTCGTTGGGCACTGTATCTGGTAACTGTACAAATTTCATGGCGACTGACTGATCAACATCCCTAGAGCAAGACCACTTAGCCTAAAAAAACATTAATCATGCTTTAGTTGCTGTCAGTGGATATTGTTGTGGAAGAGTGGATACTGTTGGGACAAAAATGTAATATGTTTTGCAGATGTGGCCATTAACACCAATTAACAACAGTTCCTCATTATGTAGATAAAAAAAAAAAAATGTAATTCATGCGGCATTATGTTTCTCTCTAACCATATTTGTTTTGCAAATTAGAAGAAGGTTAACATAATATCTGTGAGACAGGGTTGTTCACAGCCAGGCTTATTCCTGCTCCTCAGCTGTCACTTCTTTTATGTATGAGATATATACAGTGAAATTCAATGTCTCACCTGTGCTAGATAATCGTATGTGCGGGTAATGAGATATGAAACATCTCTCTGTATGTACGCCATGTCACATCGAACACTTGATTTCCAGTTCTGTCACTGGTCATTGACTCAGTGTGGTCATGCCTCTGTTCTGTTACATTTTAAAAGATACAGTGCAAAGCAGAAAAAATGGTTTCAGTGTCTGTGCATCATCTATCATCATTGTCATCATCAGCGTCATCATTATCATCTCCAATCCCCCGTTTTTAAAGTCTCCGACCCCGGGGACGAGCTGTGACCTTGGAGCATCAGACTCAGACGTTCCCACATGCTCTGGGTCTGGTTCATAATGAAGTCTCTTTACAACACAGTGTTTAATGAACTTCACCCAGATGCTAAGGGGAGCCACAGCCTCCCAGTAGCCCACAGTCCCTCTCCAATCTCAGCCTCACCTCCCAGTCCTCCCTTTGAGCTGTCTTCCAGCTCTGTCTTGACTGGACTGGTTGTCATTTTGTTCATAAATTAGTTCCATCACCTGTTTCCCTGTCTCCCTTCACACAATTTTCCCCACAAACGGTCCTTTTTCTTCTTATCAAGTGTGTGTGAGGGAGGTTTCAAAGCTTTTTCTGCATGTGTCCATATGTGCACTGTCATGGCATACATGCTGTAATGAAAACACTTACCCTTATGTTTGTTTTTTGTTTTTTTTTGTGGTGAAAGGTAAATGTTAAAGGTGTTTTTGTGGTGCCGGAACTCTGTGAAGAACAAAGCCATTTATCTTTTCACATCCTCCCATCTCCACCAGCAGCCAAACATCGAGCAAGCTCGCGTTTCCACTTGCCTCGTCTCGCTTCGTCTCCCCCGCAGCAAAAATAGCTGAGCTCCTCTTAGCTCCCATGAAGAGGGAGGGCTGTAAAACGTTTGGTGTTGGAATTTTTCCCACACACTAAAGCACAAAATGGATTCATCTCCTTTTAGCACAGGGGAGCAAAAAAATAAAAAATAAATAAGCAGATAAACAAACAGACACAGCAGAGAAGGCCAACCAGAAAGCTGAAAAAAAAAGGATGATGACAAATGGCTCTTTCGAAAACTACATAATTTGCAAGAGAGTGTTATTATGTCACTCAAATAAAACATCTTGCAGCGTCTTGACCATTGTTAGTAATAAACCCTAAATACCTATGATGACATTAATAATGGAGGGATGGCGATAGCCTGGAGTACAAGAGAAGGTGTAAGTATATTACCTCTGCACGTAATACCTGCTTTTTCCTCCAAGCTGACATATACATGATAGTCATTATCTCAATTGTCAGAAGCAAAGCGTGCGTCTTTAAAGACAACACATTTCCCTCAAGGTCATATAATTGTGACTCGAATCAGCCGAATGAGTCACAATTACAAAATCCATTATGACATTTTCAGAGAAACTCTCTGACATATTAATTGCGGCATGTACCCGAGCGCGTCTCCTGTTCTTTTTCTGCTCTGCTGAAGCCATCTGACTTCTCACAGGCCATATAATGTGTTTATTTTTACTGACCTGATGACAACTCATCAAACACCGGGCAAATCCGTGCCTCTTTAAACGGACCCATCTCGCGCTGTGCTAATTAATATCCTCCTGCTCCCTCGCCGTTTTGGATATGCTGCAGAGTGTTTCTGCTGAGAAAGAGTGCCAGGGACATGAAGTGTTTATTGAAAAAGGGAGTCCAAGCCACTTTGCTATCAATAGGGGTTGGAGCCGGCTGTGTTCCACCTCTTATCTCCAACTCTCTCTTCCTCTGTGTGTATTCTAGAGTTTGAGTGTGTTTTTGTGCATACATACAGCACATGTGAGCACACAGGCGTGGCTGTGCACCTCCCCGCTGTACATATTTGTATGTACAGGCACAGATGGACCTGGAATGCACCATCCATTCCGTTCCAGAGTGTTAGCGTGGCGCCCGCCCACCGCAGATGGCGTTAATCATCGGCCATTTTGAGCACGACTTAGCAGTGATAGCGCAGGTACGTGGGAAATCAGCGGGTGTGACCACATGGGAAAGTATCAGTGATTGGAATTGCATAGATGCATGTGACGCAAGTTGAGTAAGGAAACGGACTAATCCTTCCTTCGTCCGCTTGTCAGAGATCATTTACTCAGTTTTTTTTTTTCTCTGGTGGGCAGCTGGTACGTTGAGATGTGGAATGGGATGAGAGTGTTAGATAATTGACCAGTGGGCCAGGAATGCTTCCTTGTTGGCAGGCCTTCAAAGAGAAGATGAGACCCTCTCCCTAGGGGCACTAGTTCTCCAGCCTTCACCTCTTTAGGCCACACTGGCTGCCAGGAAAAGCCTGTTCTATGAATATATGATATAAGTACATGCGTATTTGCAGAGACATGTATGCTCACTTTTTGCTCCATGGCTTTTAGACATGTAACTGAGAGACATGCGGTATGTTATTTTCAGAATAAGTATAGCTACTCAATTTCCATTTTACTGTACATGTTCATAGACAGTTTTTCTGAAAATAATACACCGTTATCACAATTCAAGCATGAATAACTTTTTGATGGTTATGTCTAGGCACTTGCAGCACTTGGTTAAGATTATGGAACGATTGCGGTCTTGGTCTAATATTTAAAATGTTAATAGTGACCTGAAGCACAGGGAAGGACGAGCTTTTTAAGCTGCACAAGTGGTGTGGCTCTAGGGATGGCAGTGTCAGTCGGTCTACCGCTTTGTTCCAGACTGAAATATCTCAGCAATTATTTGATGGATTGCCTTAAAATTTCTACAGACGTTGATGTTCCCCAGAGGATGAAGCCTATTGACGTCTGTGAGCCCTTGACTTTTTCCGTAGCACCTCCATTAGGTTGACATTTGTGCATTTGAGTGAAATCTCTCAACAACTATCGGACGTGTTGTCATGAAATTAGTTGCAGATGTCCATCTGCCCCTTGAGATGAATTGTAATGACTGTAATTATCTGCAAATCACTTGACATTGCCATCAGTCTCAACTGTACTTTGTATGTAGTGCTAATTAGCCAGTGGTAGGATGTTAACACTACGATAGTGAACATGTTAAACTTATACTTAATTTGCACACTGACATTGTCAGTGTGACCTTGGTCTTCAGTAGTAATAGTAATACTGCATGTACTTAAAACCCCAATTCCAAAAGTTAATTTAATGAATTTCAAATTATTTTCGACCTGACTACAGTAAAGTATTTACTGTAATGTTCTGGTAACTGATAAACTTTATTGTTTGTTGTAAATATACACTTATTCTGAATTTGATTCCCTAAAATAGGGACAAGGCCGAAAACCAATGCTGAATATCCATGACAGATTTTCAAGGATACCACTAGATTAGCTCGGGAACAAACAAAAACTGTTGTCTGTAAACACATTCATAGTTGTATGTACAAATACAGGTTAAGATGTCAAAAACATCCAGAAACACCTCCGACTTCTCTTGGTCTGAACTCATCTAAGATGGACTGATGGAAAAACTGTGCTATGGTCTGACGAATCCACATTTCAGATTGTTTTTGGTAGTCATGCACAGTCGTGTGTCCTCTAGGCTAAATGTTCATGTTACACAGCATCGCAGCTTTTTGTAACCAGCTTTGTACTGTCTAAAAAGACAGAGTTACATATCAAATACCAGAACTAATTGGACGTCAAAGGTGAGAAAATCAAATTTCTGTAATATTCCCAGAATTCTATTGTTAGGTTACATCCTATATCCAGTTTTGAACGATTAGCATAAAACTCATTTTCCATTTCATTGTGAGTTTAATTCAAGGTTGTAGCAGCTGCACTGGGCCCTGAATGGTCCATCTGGAACAGACTGAAGGTGGCCTTGTCCATGGTGCTGAAATGCTTGCTCATGCTCAGTGAGACAGCATTAGAGGCCAGCATACTCTGTCAGACGTGATTGTTGGGTTTGAACTCTCTCTAATTCAGTTTTGTTGTCCTCAACGCAGCTATTTCTGTCATTTTTGCCAGAGTGCAACATTATAATTGCCTTCCAGGCAAAACTAAAAATGTGCGACGTTATCTCCATAAACAATATGGTGTCCCCTCCCTCTCTTGTCAGTCTGGCCTTTCGGATCAACATTTTTGATTTTCAGTGTGGTTTGACCATGAGGCTGACACCACTTCTTTATAGGATAATGTGGACCTTATTCTAGACGCTGGTTGTCGCCTCTGGTGCTGATCATTATGCGGAAATGACACATTCAGTACAGTCAGCATTTTGAGTCGATCTTTGGTTGATATGACAAATAATAATTATAGAAAGTAATTGTTCAGTTATGTAAGAAAAAAAGCCCAAAGTAGACAGACAGAAAGACCAAAAGTGAATCGTTCGGTTCATATCAATAGGAGCAAGTGCAACTGTGTGAACAGCATGTTTTATCATATTCACCTAGCAGAGAAGATTTATCAACAACCGTCTTCTTTAAATATTTTGATTTGGTCATGTTCCCCGTAGATCCCTTGTGGCGAACATTGCTGGTTGCTGAGTGAATGTTGAAATGTTGTCTTAAAGAAAAACTATTTTACATCATTTTTCTCTCACTGCTCAAAGCTCAGAGGATGTAAGCTCATGTTTCTGCTGGAGGGAAGCTAACCCTGAGAAAAATTTGCTGGTGGGAAAAGAAAAAGAAATAATAAAAGAAGTTGTCAGATTGTGTCAAGAGCAACAAGCAGCAGGGAAGGTACAAATCATGTTAACTGTAAAGCAGCTTTGATTCTTTTGATTTTCCGTTTGTGTTAATGTAAAGTTCCACACGCTAGTCAACATTTTACTGGGGACTAATAATCACACTGCATTTCTCAGTAAAAATCAAACACGGGGTAAATGCCGAAAGCACTCAGCCAGTAGATTTAACACAACATTTCTAGCACATGCAGCCCTTTCCCTTCCCCTCACACAAGTGTGAGCATACACAGCACTGTATGTCTGTCTTCAGTCCTTGTTTTTGCGACTTAGTAATACAAACACAGCCGTTAACCTCTTGCCTAGAAATCCCCTCACAGCTTTTCCTGCACAATCACCCTTTACAATTTATCTCGACGTACTATCAATCGCCCTTTCTTGTAGAATCCTTGCGCTTAATTTAAACTGTCTCTTCTGTCCATCCCCCCTCAGCAGTAGTTTACTATCAGGAGTAAGAGAGGGAGATAGACTGTGGGCCTTAAATTATCCCTGCTCTACAGTGGCTCTGAAGCAGTGTGGGTGGACCAATTTTATGAGTGCGATGATGGTTTGACGTGCCGTAATCCTCTTTCACTGATCTCCCCTCGTCCATCTGCTCCATCTCCATCCCTCGTTCCTCTCCTCTCTCGCAGCTCCATCTCTCCATCCACAGATGTATGTACACACACATACAAGCACGCAGACACACACTTACTGTACATATGCACAGCATTCATCAGATTAGGTTTAGATGTTTGCTGCTGTCCTGTGGCGTCTCTGCAAAGTAACCGCAGGTCAACAGATCAGATTTCCATCCCTCTCTCCTCCCATCGAGTCCTGTGTATCTTCCACCCTTACCGTTGTTTTTTGAAAATACATTTTATGTATCTCTCCAGTTGTGTGCCACCATTTCTTTTATATCCGAGAGAGAGAGCGATTGTATCACTTTGCCATTTTTGGGATAATCCTATCCACTGCTGAACAACACAAGCAATCCCAGAAGAAGACCAATACAGCAGGAACATGTAATTTGTCTGACAAGTGGAACACTTGGTTTTCTGGTTATATTTCTGGTGGTGTGGCAGGGACTTTTCTTTCCAAAAGACAGCCAAGCATATCCTCTTTCACCCTACTTAAAATGGACCCACGGTGCCTTGTTGTAATTTGATGTGTGAGTAAAAAAAAATAAAAAAATTGATTGCTGCATTTTACAACTTAAAGGAAATTTTTATGAATGTTAATTTTCTTTGAAGTTTTAATTTTGCTATCACTCACGCGATTAATTGTTCCTCGTGCAAAACACATGTACATTCATGACGATTAATATTTCATGCGTCGCTTCTGTTTGCTCTGATTTCTTCTGACCTGGATAGGATTTGAAATGACAAAAATATGCATGTGTTGGCAGAGGCTGCACTGCTGCTTTTATCACGCCCGGGTTTGCATCTTCACTCTCAATTTCACACACTTGCTCACCTTTGATGCTTCCTTTGGCAATTTTTCCCCTTTTGTCTCTCATCTCCTTCTGTCTCTTGGTCTTTTTTTTCCCTTCCTCAGAGCTTTTATCTTTCCTTTGTTTCTCTTCATCATTATTTCTCTTAGACTCCCTTCTCACCATTTTCACTCCACACTTCCCCTCCTCTCCCTCTCCCTCTTCTTTCCATAGCAGTGGGTGTACTAAGCAGGGATTAGGCGTGATTGAAGTGCTGACGTGAGAGTTCTTCCGCCGGGGCCCTTTTATCCTCTGCAGTCCCCTAGAGAGACCTCTCATTGCTGGGCTACACTAGCAGGTCGAGCCTGGCCTCTCCAAGGACTCCCCATGGAAATAGCCTCTCTTCATGCCTCCATGCCTTATCCCCAATAGCCTCAGTGCCTTTCGCTGATAGATGTGTGGCTTGGCCCTGATAGAGCTCTCTGCCTGCCAGACTCAACCTAGCTTTCTATTTTATTTTTTTTAAGAGAGAGGTCCTTCCTCCTACTGTATATCAAAGCTGGGTGCTTTCTTAGGGCGCTTGTCTCAGTCTCTTTCCCCATCTCCTACCTCACTCCCAAGTGACACTTTATTGGCGTCACGGGCTACAGCACCTGATTTAACCGTGATGATTTAGACGGGACTTCATCCTCTGGTGCTAATGAAGTTCCTTATCCAACTTGGCTCCTCGTTGCAGACGTTTCAAAGAATCACCAGTTGAGTTTACGGTGGGGGGTGGCCCCGTTTATTTGCCGTCGTCACATTTGATGATTGAGCTTGAAAGGTCAGAATGTTTTCCTTTCATGTGGCATATGCCCCACAACACTCTGCGATAGTAGCAGAAGTGAATACAAATTACGGTGCGAGCAGATGTCAAGGAGTCTTTGGCGGGGGTTGAGAGGGGAGACAGGCTTTGCCAGTCACTTCCCACGACCTAAATCTTCATTAGATTCTCATTCGTCTTCCATCCACTGCTGCACTGATGGTGATTAACACATAAAAGAGTGAGAGATGTGTGATATGGCATGCACTCAGCATATTGCGTGCTTTATCCACCCCACCACCGCCGCCACCTGACTTGAATTCTGCAAGAGAGTTTTTTGTCTTTGAAGTCAAGCTGTAGAGAAAAAAAGGAGGGGAGCGAGAGAAAAACGGCTACTATATGCAGAACGTAGTACTGCCCTCAGGGATAACGGGAATATTCATGGCACCGCTTGTTTCAAGTTTGTTGATTTAGCCACTATTTGATTTTTCCTCTTTGCTTTTCTCTTCCTGGCAGTGTTTTTAGAATGCTTCAGTTTGCTCAAGAAAATGCTGCGATTACCTCTTTAACCCAGAATAAGAACCTCATCTTCATTGCCATGCTGTAAAGAAAAAGTGCAAATCACAACACAAACTTTTTTTTTTTTAATATATTTTTGGCAGCAGCCATCTTACTTCTGATCTTTGCTCTTGCCAGGTAATCATGCCGTGAGAACATGTTCTTGTTTTGACAATGAGAGAAGGGGCAGTGACGTGAGCATGTGTTCTGTTACATACAATACCAGTGATGCTTGCATGACAATGAAAGGCACGCACGCATGAGTATGCGTGGGCACACGTGTCTAACTGAAATGCATATGTTGATATGCGTGCATAAACATATAATCATCTGTCCAGATTCCAGGCTGAAGTCTCCTCCACACAATGTTCTGTGCTTTCATATCTGGAATATTTGGCTTATTATGCTCATGTTCTGTAAATGTTATTTTACACAAGGATTTCAGCTTTATGTATATCTATCTACTAGAGTTGTCACGATACTAAAATGAGTAACCATGATACTATACCAGACAAAGTATCGCGGTTCCGGGTATTATCGCGATACTGCGGCCTTTTTTTATTATCGTGCAACTCTACTATCTACTACACTTTGACTTTACAGCTAATACATCAAATACAATGAAATTCTCAGGAGCCTTGAGAAATACATGTTTTAAAAATGCCCTGGGAACCAGACTCAAGTTATCTTTCACGCAAACTTTACAGTCCAGCAGTTTCTTTTAGTTTTTTGCTTAGCTACTCGTCTTTTCAGCACCCTAGCAGTGACATGCATGAGACTAAGCCTATAAAAACATACACAGGTACTACCTATGAAGACAGTTGACCCACTGCTCTTTAGCACCTCTGGTCATCTTAGCACGAAGACCCTTTGGATCTTATTGGTGCAATTTACGTAAAAACTAACTAACCAAATGATAGTTACCTGTTTCTATTGTTACAGTGCAAACAGGAACTGCTTATAGCTGCATGTAGCAGTGTTAATTTCGTCAGACGAGACGAGACGAAATATGTTTGTCAACAAGCCTTTTTCTCTTGACGAAGACGAGACGATGACGAGACGATACAATGTTCTAAAGACACTGATGAAAAATGTGCCAATGTGCGTTTTTGTTGACGAATAAAAACAAGACGAAAATGCCATGCAATAAATAAAAAATAAACAAAAACGTCCTCCTTGTTTTCGTCTAGAAAGTCCAGTCCTGCTGTCATGTGTTTGTGCCAGCAGTTATTTTACTGTAGCAACGTCACGGCCACACGTTTGAGATCCTCTGGCTGCGCCTGTGGCTTGAAAACGAACAGCATGCAGGAGAAACACGGTGTACGGACAGCGCAATCTAGAGCATGAAACGGACCTTAGAAGTCAGGACCGACCTCTGCTTTGTAGAGCCCGAGCCCGTTTGCAGCCCGACGTTATTAAAATGTGCGCATTTGGCATAGCAGTCAAAAATGAGTCTAGCCTCCCCATTTGTGCTAAACATTCATTTTAATTTAAACATTTTAGTAGATGCAACTGGCATAAAATCAACTTATTTATATTGAAATTTAACAATTGCATGTAGAAGATGACAGAACATGTCACAATAGGGTGTACCTGCTATTAGTAGATTAAAAAATGAAATCAAGTGCATATTAAGTGTGTATTGAAACAACAGACAAGACACTTAGCAAAGTTGCATTGAAGATGAATTCATTCAGTTGAATTCAATCAAGACATTTAATCAATATGTTAGCTGTGGAACACAAGTGAACTGGAATTAATAAACAAAAAAAATATTACTGAAATAAATAGAAAAAGACTAAAATGTTTTGACTAAAACTGGACTAAAATACCGTGTTCATGTTTGACTAAAACTAGACTAAAATTTTGAGACTTTTAGTCGACTAAAATATGACTAACGGAAATGATTTGTGAAAGACTAAAAGTGACTAAGACTAAGAATGAACACTGAAACAAGACTAAGACTAAATTGAAAAATGGGTGACAAAATTAACACTGGCATGTAGCATGACTTTGCACTGTACAATTTTGCCTCAAGCTCACATTCAGTTCATGGTGACATTATACTTCCTGCTGGGATGCAAAACATTATGGGTACTGTAGTTCCGAATCTCAGAAGATGGTTATCCGAAATAGAAGGCAGAAAGTGAATAACAATAGGAGTGATGAAATTCAACAATATGGCTTAGGTTACACTATCAATCATTTCAAATAACATAAAAATCACACAGGACATGTAGAGTATAACTCCACTGCAGCTTTGTTCCACTTGGCCAGGCTGCTGGGTTTATATCCTGCTCTCTTTGCACCTAAATCATCATGTTGGCCAAAAAAAAAAAAAAAAAAAAGTAAAAGAATCATGAGAAAGAATTGTCAAACAGCTATCTCCTGTCTCCCTGTGCCCGTTATAGAAGAGCCTTTAAAGCAGGGGATCAGGTGGATTTCTTGAAGGCCTTCCTCAATGCCTCAACAGACAGAAAGGCAGTCAGGCTACCGACAGGAACCCATTCTGCAGCCTATCTGGGAGGTGGGTGGGGGTCGAATGCAGGCCCATCCAAAGGACAGCTTCTCTATTAGCCTCATTGATGAGCAGGGAGGAGGTGAGCTGCAGAGACACTGCAGGAATGGCTCTTTTTGTGTCACTCTGCTTCTCTGGAGAGGCAGTGGATGGGGAGATGGTTGCTGTTCTAACCTTTTTTTGTAAAAAAAAAAAAAAAAAAAAAATCTCCAGGTTTTAATAGCCTCGTTCTGATTGGATGAACCCATTCTTGACATTTGGAAAAATGCTTCTTTTTTTTTTACATAGGAAGATCATGCTTGTAGCAGTCCAAATCCAGAGGGGAGGGTTGATGAAGAATCCAGCATGATTTGACTGCTGGATGAACCTCCTTGGCTCCATACTTGTGTAGGCGTTCTGTTAAATGCTGCATCATAGACCGGAACAGCACTAATCGCTGCATTGTGTAGCTGTGTGGCCGACTTCTAAATGCCCTTTTCCATCTCCTTCTCACTCCCCTCGCTGTTGACTCGTGGGGCAGGAGGGAACGTATGGGCCTTATTGCAAGTTAATGGATCATAAATTGAAACTGAAAGTTCTATAAAAGAGCTCCATTCATATGCACATGCACTCACTAACGCTGACAAGTACACACCGCTCACACGATTCCTTCAGAGCTCTCAACCTCGGAATTCCTCATTCGTTATGCTCAGCCGTCGCCTGGTTTGAGGTCATCTTTTATGAATTACTGGTCTAAATTTACGGTCTAATAAGTTTTTGAGCGTTTATGTGGTGTTCTGCCCTGCACGTCCTCCACAATGAAGTGCAAAAATAGAGAACCTCTGGAGTTTTTACTTAATGGAGTACTGCAATCAACCAGTTACTGCTGGTGAGGTCATCCTGTGCGGTTTGTGAGAGTGCCTATCTGCGGCGAGTGTGTGTTCCTGTGTTAGTGCACGAGTGACATTTTTCATCTTTTTGTATCCAAACCACCAGAGATAATTGAAAGCAAAGAGCCTGAACACACACACGTGCACTCTTGCTTGAGTCTGTCATAATTTGATGACTTTTTTTTATGGAACAGGCAAAAAGATCTGACGTACAGTATTTCAACACGGCGAGTTTGTGGATCGTTTATCTCTGTGCAGTTCGGGGGGGGAATGAAAGTGAAGCTGAAGTACAGATAGCCAGCCCGCTTGGGTAACAGTAGCTTCCATTGTGGAGCAAAAGCCTTCCTGATTCCTCAACCACATCAGATTAAATGTGTCACCATGAATAATTACAAATCAACCGTGTTCATCATGGCAATTCAGCAAATTTCCCTCTTCTCATCTCACCGCTGCTCATTAATGTTTCAGATGTAGCACACTGTGGACAAAGTGTTGTCTAAATACCAAAGAACACAGATACACAAATGTGCAATAAACATGCATCACTAAGCCCGGTGTTCCTTCTAATGGCGATTTCATGAGCTCATTGTAATCGTCTCGATGGCTCCTCCGAGGTTTTGCAGCAGCACTTTATTGTTTTGTCTCATTGTTGTATTTTATTTTTGTCCTCCTTCTTGGCCAGTATCCTGCGTGTAAATGAGATCCTTTTACTGGCTCCCTCACATAGTTCCACAGAGGCACCTTAATAAACTGTCACCATCATCATCATCACCATCGCCAGCATCGTCATCATCTCCATCGTTATCCACTCACCCAAATAATAAAGCGATGGACGTGTGCGGTTATTTACTCAGCATCCTCCCATGACATTTTGTGGCATGGCAGCCAATTAAAAATGTGTGAAATCATGGCGGCGCTCAGGAATAATGCAGCAAAGCTCCTTGTGTCGTTTACAGCAGAAAATTACACTAAAGGTAGCTCATACCCTCGCTACTCTATAAATACGATGGACATGTATAAAGTTTGGATGCAATAAAGTCTCTAGTTCTACATCATTTTAGTGTCCTCAAGGCCAACACACACACAGACACAGACACATGTCCTCCTTACCCTCCCCACCTGGGCTTCAGACCCTCGTCCATATGGAGCAGCCTCTGGTGCAGCGCAACAGTCGCACTCCTCACCAGCTCTAACTGGTCAAACGCATATGCACGCTCACACAGACTCCAGAAATAGACATTTGGAGTGATAGCCTGCAGGGTGGAGCTGACCACTCTACCGTACAACCAGCTGTCCCACAGGAATTGGCATTTACTTAGATTGGTTCACGCACACGTGACCGTTCTCGCAGATGTGTGTTGCTTCCTCTCTGGTTCGAGACATTCAAAAGGACTTGGATGTTACCTGGGTGTTGCATATTTTTCCATTCTTCAGGAGGGGATGAAACCATTTTTGGACGTCCCCGTGAACACAGCTTCAGGTTTAGCTTCTACTCAGAAACTAGATGCAAGTTTGCTAAAGTTAGAAGTGATTACCACTAGATGTTACTTTACATGTACCTACCTGCTGAGTCATTGGCAGCTCCTATGTCTTTTATCCACGTGTTTGTCGCAATGAAAGGAAAGATAAGTCAGTGTTAGCGGTCTCTCTTTTGTGGACTAATAATGGTATTGGAAAATGACAAGACTATCAACATTTTGCATACATTGACAGCTCAATTAATTTCAGCCTCATCACAACATTCATTTTAATTTCAGTTCAACTTCAATATTTTCTGCATCCTCAGTTAAAATGCTCATCTGAAACACAAGGTCACTGTGACCCTAAACCATTTTGATATAAATATTTAAGAGTTTTTATATAAAGATAATTTCAATAGTAATGCTTTCTTTTCTATACTTTTTTTTTGAGTTTGTATTCAGACAAACAAAGCGATAAAATGACTCATTCTTCACTCAAGCAGCCAGCCTAAATTTGTTCATGCACTGTCCTTAGCACAATAAAAATAGGGCACATAAGTCCATGAGGTGTTCACTGTGTTATCCAACTAGCAGTAAGCCTTCTGGCGTTTGTTCCTCTCTCCTTGTATTTTGAAAGGTCCCAGTGGAGCGAAAGCAGGGTGAAATGGAGAGGGGAGTTAGTTTTTTTTTGGGGGGGGGGTAAAGTAACAAAGGGGATGCTTTTAGAGTACCAGGCCAAATGAAGCACCTTTTCCCGATGCGATAAAGCAAAAGGGAGAGAGATGGAGAGTGAGTGTGACAGAGGAAGAGAGGGGAAAGAGAGAGAGAGACAGAGACAGAGACTCGGGTACAGCACACATTTGTGAAGCTGAACATCAGTCCTTGTGTTCAGAAGGACTTGTCTCCATGTTGTCTGTACTTTACAAAAAATAAAAAAAAAGTCATACCACCCTGACTTAACTGTGTCTACATCTGAGTCTGTGCCTGAGTGCATAGCTGTCTCTCTTTGTGACTCTTATTCTCATCCCTATTCTCTCTCACTCCTCCACATGTACTCATCCTTTCAGTGTGATGATTTATCCCTTCATCTCCAGAGTGTCATTGAAGAGAGCCGTTTGGCTCTCCAGACTAATAACCGTCGCAAGATGGAGAGGGGATAATGTTATTGACTTCCAAGCTAGACTGCAGAGTGGGAGTGTGTGTTTCAGGTTTCTTTGTGTGTGTGTGTGTGTTAGGTTTCACATGGATTTACAGTGATCCTTGGTTACATATACTTTGTAGTTACCAGTTTTGATTCTCAGTCATCTCTCAATGTGTGTGATGTGTTTTGTTTCTCATCTTAGAGATGTTCTCCTGTCAGTTCAGGAGGTCAGAGATTAGGAAGCAGCGCCTTTGTTATTGTAATAAGTTGCCTATGTACTGTATCTACATGTTGCCTCAAGGAAAAGCCCTTGTAGTTCCATTCACCAGACGGCCAAACAGTCAGTGGTGTTACTCTAAAAAGCTTGGATTAGCACTGAGTAACTGTGGGCAGGTGCTCCACAAATAGTAAATACCACTTTCCTCAATGACAGTAATTCTGTATTTACCTCAGCGTATCAGGATCAGTAGATTTGATTGCAGCCAAACAGGATTTGTAAAGCAGCTGGCATTTGTTTTTCATAAAACACTCCCACGTATATTTACTTATTTTCACTGTGCACATGCATGATCTCAGCATGCACACAGTGACTCAGTATGTGCTGGGGAGAAAAAAAAAGCTTACACGCGTGTGCTCCAAATCTCAAATTTACGCTAGGGAGGCATGACGGTCCAGATGATTCCATGGAAATGCAGACATGTCAGTTGGTGCCCGCTCCTCCCTGAGGAGAGAGGCTGTGGTCCTCTCTTGCTAATTTTAGAAAGCAGCGAGGAGGCTGGGGAACGCTGGAGCTTCTGAGTTTGGTTCAACCAAGCTAAGCCTGGAAAGGGAAGGACGGGGCTTTAACCTCATCCCCTATCCCCTCAAGCTGCGTGAACACGTTTCGAGGAAACATATGTGGCGTCAGAATGGATGGAAAGGGACAGAATGGAGGAGAGAGGTGGATTGAGCTGGGGAAAAAAAAAAAAGCATCCAGGCACACAGTGGCGTGGCCTCTAGCGTCAGTGTTGCTGCCACGTGATGGAGGATGGAGTGTGTGCTTGTTCGCAGTGTGTGATTAGTGCGGCTGTTTGTCACCAGCATATGTCAAGATCGGCATTCACACGTAGATGTTTATTGCCATATTTATGCATCTGCATACCGAGACATGCACTGTGCAGAGGCCCCTGTGTGATCGCAGCATCACACCTTGTTTATTTGCACATGTAAAATTGCAGTTAAAGGTTAAAACCAGAGAGCTCGGGAAAGGTGAGAGTAATCCATTGTTTCTCTTATCTCTTGAAGGAGCACAATGTTGCACAAATGCCTGCACACACTCTTAACACGCACATATTGTTTTGGCTACAGGCTACAACTGGTTCGAGCTGGATTTAAAGCCACAGTGTTGTTTTTTTTTTCTTCATTTGCTAAGCTCGGTGTTGAATATGTTACTCTGAGTTGTCTGCAGCTTCATCCCAGACTCCCGTCTGCTATCCATGAAATAATTATTGTACTCAGTGCCGACATGCTGTTGGGAAATGATATTATAAGAGAGGGTATGCTCTATGTGTCTTAGTCATCTTCTATCCTCTCCCTTAGTGCACCTTGAACTGATTTTCACAGAGTCTAAGTAGACAATAATGTAACCAAATTGCTGTTCACCTCCATCTTAAAACAGCGCTCGATGCGATGGCTGTTGAGACGAGGTCTAAGCTCAAGCCTGATGGGGGTGCTTGTCGTTAACCGCCTTTGGCACCCTGCTCTTCCCCGTCATCTAGATTATATTGGCTTTAAGGGCTCTTTCACGGTGAGTCATGTTTATTTCATTGTCCCTTTTATGGCACCGCTGTTCCCCTTTTAACCCCTTGCCTGCCTGCACGCAGCTAAATGTTCAGGCAGTACACAGCGGAGTAAGTTATAGTGGTAATAAATATTAGATGGCCTCAGCTTCGACTAGGAATGTGTGCTAATCTGTTTGAATTGCAGGAGAGGGACTCCCGCTCTCATTAGTTTATGATTTCTGCTTTTATGATTTGTGTTGTGTTATTTTAAACAAAGTCAAAACTTAAAGAGACGAGTGGACGAGAGGAAAACGTGTCCATGGGTAGTCCAGGTGGCTGAAAAAATTTAAATATTATATTTTAATATTTCAAATGCATCCTGGGATTGTCAAAATAAAGGTAAAATAAAAATGTAACAAAGAAAACTATGTATTTAGTTATTTAATATTATCCATATTTTCTAAAAAGATTGCAGTTTTTTCCATTTTCAGATTTGACTGGAGAACTTATTTATGTACGTTGTAGCTTTACTTTGCCAGTTCCTTCTTAGTGCACCACTACCTTCAAGCAATTTTTCAATCCTGTGTGTATTACGGTAAACAGTTTGTTGTTTTAATGGGCATTTAGCACATCATTTAATCCTAACCACATTCTGCAGACCTCAGTGCATATTAGATGCTCTGTAAGTGGGGAAAAAAAAAACCTTCACAGTGGTGATTATAAATGTGAATTTTATATTTGCTCGCATATCTCCCATGTTGCATTACACATTTAGAAACTGTGTCAAGATGAGTAACGAACAGAAAACAAAACAAACATAACAATAAATGCATAACTAAACTTCACACAAAGTTTAGCCGACCTAAAAAGAAGGCCAACCATCAAATTTAATATCATATGTGCTGATGATGATGTGCAACTGCTAAAAATGTATGCTTTGTGTAAGTGTGACAATAACATAAAATAACCTTTAATCTAATATATGATTATCTTCTATATATATATATAAATATCTATATATGTGTGTGGTGTGTGTGTGTGTGTGTGTGTGTGTGTGTGTGTGTGTGGGTGTTTTTCATTTGTTGATAAAGTCTTGGGCTGAAACAGCATATGTCACTAAAAGTAATGATAACACTATCATGCGGCTTCATGCTCCACGGCTCTATCCACAGGCAGCATGTGAAGTGACAGAGACTGATGTGCTGAGGTGGAAGCACGGCCGAGCTTCTGACAGGAGAGATAATAGCCAATAAGGCAACGCCACTCTGGATGATTGACAGGCTCCAGGGAAGGCCCCGCCTGCCTACAACCCTGTTCCATAGAACAAGCCTCTGCTCTATCTAAACACATACACGTGTATATATACACACATGCACAGAGATGCACATTTATACACACATATCTGCACACACATTCAGAAATTTGTAGGTAATCATTGTCCGTAGCTTAAGCTAATGAAGTGACTTGGATCACAAACACATCGCACAGCATTTTATGGTAAAACATATAATGTGTCAGGATGAAAACAAATAACTCCATGAATCCACACAGATGTAGAGTGATGCAAGCCTATCAAGGCATTCTTTCTGCAGAATGGTGGAGAATACGAAACCGATACAATGCTCACTGCCGTCACTTCCCATTTTGGCTCAGGATGGCAGCTGTCAGGCTGATGCAATAGCCGGCATTCAGGAGACACGCTGTCAAAGATCGTTTGATTGTTGACGGAAATAACACAGACCGCGGATGACTCCATAATATTGTAATCCACATTTACAGCCATTTAAAAAAAAAAGGAAAACACTCAGGGATTCATGAATGCTGCGCCTGCAGTGTACAGTAATTCAATCAAAACGTAAAAATTGGAGCTGTGTCAGAAAGCTGAGCAGTGTTCTCATTTTATAGGCGTATTGCATATTTGCCCACGGTCATGCTTCAGATCTCTGTTTTCCCTAAAATGCTGATGGATTCTGAATGTTGTTCTGGCTTCACATAAGCAGCTATGTACTCATCTTTTTTTTTTTCTTAATCATCATACTTGACCGTCTACCATGTTGCCAATCTAAATCATTTCAATGAATTATATGAACTCTGTCATTTCATCATGACTGTCACGCCGACTAAAGCTGACACTAAGCCAGCCAAGTAATGAGAGCAGATATGATGAATGGGGTTGATTGCGCGTTCTCCTGGTTTTACTCAGGTTTGCGCAATTTCCAAGGGGGACTATGGCTCAGGAGGATCGGGAGGTAGGGCAAGTTGTCTGCTGATCACAGGGTTGGTGGTTTGAACCTGAGCTCCGCCTCCTTCCACATGTCAAGGGTCTTTGAGCAAGGCACCAAACCTCAATTTATCTACAGAGGGTCAGGGCAACACCTTGCTCGGCAGCTTTCTGCCACTGACGTGTGTGCGTGTGTGTGTTTCTGTGTATGTGTGTGAGAATGAGATGTAAATTGTTCTGTACAAATGCAGCTATTGACCGTTTTAAGCTTCTGTGGCAAGATCTCTACCTCACCTTAGACCACATTTTAAATTCTTTTCTGGTCTTCAATAAACCTCATCACTGAACTGCACCTTTTTAATCTCTGAATCGGAGGGAATACATTTAGACGGCAGTCCCAGGCACTGATTGCATAATTGGCCCCTGCCTTTGTAAATCAAATGTTAATTTCATGCAGACAGCAAGAGCAAATAGAAAGGTTTGTGTTTTCATGGACGTAAGTCTGGCCTCAAATGGACACAGTGATGGATTACATCACATCTCAAGCAGTGTTCATTTTGGCATCTGCTTTTGATTGAATCATTTAGTCTTTGAATTAAAATGTTTATTAGTTTCAGCCACATTTTAGTCATTGATGATTGCTGGTTATTGAATAAGCCATTTAAGACTAAAGATACTAACATTAAAGTTTATGTTGTCAAAAGTTATTACATTGCAAATTAAATTGTCAACAAATATTTCCTACTCTGAATCATTTTAAACTAGTTTCTGCTTGGGCAAGTTGGAAATTGCTCCAAAAACCTATGATATGCTTATGGTAGTGATGTAAATGTATCTTTGTATGCTTTTCTAACATAACATTGAGAAGGTCAGTAGAGGTCCAGTCTGACATGTTCTCCTTCAGTCGCTCTCTCCTCTGGTTTTAAACACCCCCTCTACTTAATTGTCCAGTATTAGTAATAGAAGTGCAGTCACCACATCTCTGCCCTACTCCCTCTCTCTCCTTTGCAAACTCATCCTCACCCCCCACCTCCTCACTCCAGCATTCGCTCCGCACAATTGCCTCAGTTGATGGGATTGGACCTCAGGCGCCTGCCCCCATTCTTCAGACACCCTCCATCCCTCCATCTTTCACTCCCGCTATTCACACCATCCCCCCTGTTGTCACTCCAAACCTCATCACTCACTCTGCGGAGACTCGACTATCAACAGCCAATAAGGAGCTTCTGTGACACACATGCGTGCACACACACACACACACACACACACACACACACACAAACATGCTGAAAAACACACAGAACAGTGACAGTGACTAGCTTGTCACAGCTAGTAGCCAGAAGGGAGCCTTGGGCCATGTCCACATTAATGCAGATAAATTTGAAAATGACATTTACCTGTCCGAAGTTTTCTAACCATATCCCGATTATTTTCTTAAGGTATAGAGTTGAAATGCTCGAGGAAACATCACAGCCTCAGGTTCTTTCATAAGGCATTAATATACCACTAGAGGCGGCAGCTTTACACCATCTATACATTTGTGTTTAGTTCGGCATTTTTCAAAATTTAAATCACTAAATTACTTCTTGTTTTTTATCACGGCACAATCTCTAAACACAACACTGACTGGTTAAAAAGTCAGCATTACACCTGAGGTGAGAAAACATGAAGTGTTGGTACTATTTTCCAGGAAAGCAACAACTATAATAGTGTCATAAAATAGCAACACTTGGTATATTTTAGATATCTTGTTTACATAGTTGACCGTCTGATTATAAGGTACTGTTAAAGGAAAGAGCTGTCATCAAGTTCATTAGACTTTGTTCTCTGAGGACCACCAAAATAATTACCCATAGCAAATTCCAGGCAAATCCACCCTGCACCTCATCAAAAATGAAGTTTGAAGTTTGACAAATGGAAATAATGTCTTCATTTTGGCACCATGGTGTGGATTCAAAAGTATCAAGTAGAGTCCTCTGAGGTGATTAAAATTTGTATCAGATTTCAAGGGAATCCATCGTCTAGCTACAGGAGTTGTCAAAATATTTCACTCAGGACTAAAGTGTTGACGTGATGGATGATTACACCATCCCCACAAGCCGCACACACTGAGTGACTAAAAACATAGATACGACCCTGTTCTCCCCTGAGTCTCTCCAACAAGTGCACTGCATTTAGCCTACGCACATCACCAGCCAATCAGAAGACAGAAACACGAAGTCAGCCCGTTGACCTGCTCTCTGTGCAGCTCTATTAATAAAATTACCAGTCCACTGAGGATAATCACAGTGTTGTAGATTAAGTGTGTCTCATGCTGACCACCCTGCCACCGCTTCCAAGTACAACACTAGCCTGTCTACCATAATGAATCATACTGTCACAGTCGGGATGCTGAATTCTTTCAAGTTCCCCTCATTTCTCCCTGCAAAGGTTTCTATTGACTGTTTGAAAGTTGAGAAATTGATTATTTATGTACTTCATGATTATGTTTAATGAATGTTTAATTGATGATGTGCGTAATCTCCCTCCGTGTGCATGTGCTGTAAGTAATAATGGTTTCTGAACTCTAAATGCAAGCTCTTTCAAGAATTTTTTGAAATCCACATTCTTAGATACAAATTAAAAAAAAAGCATTTCATTGGGGGAATTGACAACGATCTGACTGTAAAATAAACTGAGAAAGGATTTGTGTTGGTATTTACCCGCTTTGAGGGGAGGTGAAGGGAGAGAAAGAGGGAGTGGGATCTGGAGGGTGTGCTGTGTTATCAGGTGCAGTAATAAGGTTTATCAATGCTGGACTCACAGGGGACAGGTCTTCACTGCTAGTCTTAACACACAGTGTCACTTCGTTTCTCCAGAGAGGCGTTGGAAGTGCCTCTCTTCCCTCCACCTGCCTCTCTTATGCTCCTGTCCCTGCTTCCGCCGACTCTCCGAGTCTCTGTCTCTCTACTTTTTGTTCCTCTGGCTGTCTCTGCTTCCATCTCTTGCATCCTTCTGTTCTAGATTATTTTCCTTCTTCTGTGTCACTTCTTGTTTATGTTCATCGCTCTCTCTTTGTCACTCTTCCCTTGGTCTATGCGTGCAGACATCAGTGGCGGTGTCAGACAGGTCGTCGGCCGCGGCTTAGCAAGGATACGTGAAACCCGAGATGAGAAAAGACGTGTCAGGGTGACAATTTGCTTCAACCTCTTCAATTTGTCATGTGATATGAAAGTTGTCATGAAAAAGAGACATTCAGTGCAGTTTGTATATACTTTTCAAACCCATGAGAAACCTTCCATACATCATTTTCTGGCCTCTAACGTCAGTACTTTTGTGTCATGGATTGTCATTACAGTACATTGGTAGTAATTGAGCAGTTGGATATTGCTGTGCAATATATAAAACCAAATCTCCCTCCAAAATAAGCCTGTCTGACAGCGCTGCCTGCCTTTGAAGAGAGACATCACCCGTGATGCTCCAAATTTGTTCGACATATGGTGCTGCACCATTGAGCTTTAAGCTGCACAGTTGCATGGCCAGTGTTAGCCTCCTGCTGCTTTAACTGTTATTACTAAATGATGCTAATTTCTCACATTTTGGGCATGAAGGAAAAGAGAGAATGGATATGGCAGAGAAAGGGTGTGAAGAGGAATGGATTTTTTTTTTTACATGCATTGTGTGGGATGACACCACCGCCTTGAATGACTTTGGTTCCCGAGGGTGTCACACAAACAACAATAGCCTAAGGCAGCGCTTAGCTTTCTATGTTTAGGTCTGAAACTTCAGGCTTGTTTATCTGAAAATGTAGCGCAAACATGCATTAGATGTGTTAGGTGTCAGCACAGATTGAGTTCACTTCAATAGAGAAAAGTCTCCTTGGGACTAGCACTAGTGTGAGTGGCCCAGCTTGAGTCCGTGTGCAGTGAGGCTTATGGGCTTGGCAGCTTTACAGCTGTAGGATCTCCAGCTAGAGTCTGTGTTTTGCCACAATAATCACAATGCCTCCTGTCTCTAATCTTATCATTATACTCTTGATTTCCCTTTTACGTTTAAGCCTTTCGGTCCCCACAGTGATTAGGAGCAGATTGATATCCTGTGGTGATCATAAGGAGGTTGAAGGCTCTGGGCCTGGCGCTATGTAAGGCGACAGCTCTCCGCTCCAAGGCCCTTGGGGTCAGTCTGGAGAGTGAGCTCAGGCAGCATGGGTGTATATGGCGGGCGGAAGAGAATGGGAGATGGTAATGAAGGAGCTAATTGCTTCCAGTGGATTTTGAAATCGAACCCTAGCCCCCAGTGCATGGGCCTGGCAGAACGCAAATGGAATATTGATGACTATGGCGAAAATGAGGGAAAATGACCCTGCTATAGGATCGATTGGAAAGCCACAGATCTGTGCAGAACATGTCTCAACAGGCAATACGTTTCCCTTGGTTTTTATGGATCCGTATACACTTACCACAGGTTTAATATTGCTGAGGTGCACAAATATTACATTATATCAATTTGCTCTCTCTATTATTCATAGCAACGATGTTATATTGATAGATTTTACAGCTTCACTGCAACTTTGTAATTACATCATTATAATTAATACACACAGGAAGAGTCAAACATATCATAAACTGGCAACCTTTGACTTTATTATTAGTATTTCATAGCTAGATATATGATATATGATAAATGATTAGACATAATGGTGGAAGTTATACAGGAAAGAGGGGAAATGCAGCATCAGAAGGATTTATTGATCTTAAACAAGACCAAATCTTTATTCAAAGGTTTAATGATTTTTGAGCCTATTAGTGAAAAAAGAACCAGCTGTGACACTTCTTGTTATACTTACAGATCACTGTTAACATTGCTGCTCAGTTCTATTAGAAAAAGACCAAGCTTGCTCTCAATTCAAGATGTTTGTTGTCATATACAACAAAAGGAAATAAGTTTCTTTCTTTGCTGTCCACACAGATACCGACATAACTTGTAAAATAATAAATAAAATAAAAACAATAACATTGCAGTAGTTTGTTAAAGTGTCTGATATGAAGTGCAATGAATGCAGTGGAGTGTGCACAGTTGTAAACAGATGTACAAGTGTAAAGTGACGAGGCGGTACATGTTAACTGTTCAAAAGATAGCAGAGGGGAAGAGCTTTTGAAACCTCTTGTTCTACATTTCAAACATCTGTACCTACGGCCTGAAGGTAGAAGTGTGGACAGCCCGTGTTGTTTTGTCTGTGAGGCTCTGACTACTGCAGCAGCACTACTTTAACCTAATGTTGGCATGCTAACATCCTCACAATGACGGTAGCAAATCAAGTTTTTTGCCATGTTCATCACCTTAACATTAGCTGAGCATTTACCCCTTTGCTGTAACAATGACCAAAGGAATTGACAAACACGAATGTTGACCAGATGATGGCACTAATGGTTGAGTTTGGTCTATTGGCTTCTTTAATAATAATGTGACCAGGAATCCCTTTGAATGCTGTAAGCCTCTCTTATCCTGAGATAGACACCCTAATTAGAGTTCGCTGTGTAGATGAGGGGAGTTGCCATGACAATAACCTTCCTAGCTTGGGTCAGATGAGAGAACACAAGATCAGGTGTCTGGAGTGAATCTTAGGGATTACCATGCTGCATGCCTACGCAGAGAGCTAAGATGTACAGACATAAATCGTGAGCCTGACTCACCTTTACCTGAGTTGCTCACCATATATGCAACATTGGATCAGAATTAGCAAGTTTAAATGACTTTGATGTGTAATTTGTACAATTGCTTGCGGAAAGTAAAATAATATCCCATTTATAAACCAGAATCAGTCTTGCAATGACCCACATCCGCCTGTCATTTGCCATTAGGCATATACAAGGCCCCTCAAGGCAAGATGTGACAGAGAACCCACCAGCTTCAGTGTAGCGTCTAAAAGAAGATGGTCATAGTGCCAACTGTTTCAAGGACTCTCTCTTGCTTGGGGACCCCAGAGGGTTTTGGCTCATACTCATCCAGATGTGCAATGAAGCCAATTGGAGCAAGAAGCTAGAGACCCATTTTATTATAGACACTGATTCCAGTGTAACCACACTGCATATAAATATGTAAACCAATATTTTATAAATTACTTAAAAGAGTTTGGTGATTTATAAAAAAAGTTCCAAAGTTATATGGGATAAACAGTCCACTCACAGTTCTTTTTCAGGACTTACAGCAATATCATTCAAACTGTGTTTAAACTGGGACCAACAGGGGTCCTTGAGTGGCTTTGTAGGGGCTCCCTAGCAAAAGGAGGGATAGAATATTGTTTTTTTTATCACAACAAAAAGGAAAGAAATAGAGTTGGCTGTTTCGATTGATCGCAATTCATAGTGACCCTAGATTTACCGAATATGAAGACTATTATCTTCAAACCTGTGGTGTCACTGATCCTCTATTTTAGACCGCAATGCGGTCTGAAGGTCTGCTTGAGCTTTAGAAATGTTTGGGGAAAATGTAGCTTATGTGGACGCTACCACACTATTTGATCAATAAAAGGGCTTCTGAAAAGCAATTTGAGTCAGAAAAAAGCAAATGCTACCACCACACTATTGAGGAACAGAGTTAAACTAGTAATGCCGCTGCTTGTAGCGCCACTACTGCTCAACACCGATTATATGGCTATGCAATCTACTGGCCTCTTCGTGAAGTTTCTTAGATTAGATTCATGAAATCGCTCGAGGTGGAGGGTTTCTTGATTCTTCTATGTATATTCTGCTTCCTCTCTGTGTTTCTCTGTCTCAGTGGTAATAATGGGTTTCTATTTATTCCCCTGGCAAACAGATGAGGGCTTTCACAGGGACTTTGTTGCCTCCCATACTATTTCAGTTTGGCACTGAGGGGAGAATTTCTCCATGACCGGAATCAGCATCCCATCATCCCACAGCCCCACTCCACTTCCCTTTTGTTTTTCTCTCAATATTCTCATTGTCATTTTTTCTCTCTCCTTCCGTATCTTTCTGCCTGATCCACAACACTGCTCGCTCATGTTTACATATAGCCTGATCCAAAACAACAAACTTTTATGGATGGTTTCTGTCCTTCCACTCGTGGCCCTCATAACTTCAAGTACAAAAAAGAAACTGCAGAATGGAGAGGAAATGAAATGACACATTGAAAATGCTATTATTGTCAGGTAATGACATAGTTACTGTAACCAAGTGCCACAGCAGTTAGATAGTTTGGTATGTTCGGAGTGCTTTTTTCTGAAGGTTGCAAATTTCTGAAAGGTGCTGTCTTGAACAGTGTGTTCTAGCAGGAGGTATCTTCTAGCCCTCTTTTATCCAGTGGCGCCATATCCAACCGAACACAGTGTGTAAATAATTGACCGTCAGCCTGACCTTGTCTGTAATAGATTCATCCAAACCCAAAGCTGACCGCAGTGTGTCAAACCACCTTTTAGGAGGTGGCAAAAGTGTCAATTATTTCATCACAGATCATACGGAAACACTACTCTGCTGATCCACTCTTTCTTTTTTGTCTTCTCTTTCCCTCAGCCCAGCAATTTTATTTTTGCTCTCTCACTCTTTCCATCCATCCTTTGAGTCCCCCTCTCCCCCCCGCCCCCTTCACTTTGTGTCTAGAGCTGTCTCACCTTACTCTCTGTGTCGATCTAAAAAATGGGCTCAGGAAGTCACTTTGCAACAGCGGAGTGATGTAAAACTGTAAAATCAGGCTAAGTTTGATTTATGCGCACCATTAGCAAGGAATAGTGTTCCATCATAAGTAGTCTGTCTGTCTAGAGGCTGTATGTGAAACCTAAACCCACGGCCGTACAGATAGGATTTTATGATCTGAACTGAATGATGGGATTATCATAGCTGTAATTATGGTGAGCAATGCATTGTGTGTGTGTGAGGGAGAGTGTGTGAGAGAGTGTGTGTTTGCTTCATGTAACCTCTGCAGCATACAGGAGTTCTCATATTTACTGAGGCTGCTTTATGATTGATGCAGGGACCAACACAGATGCTGGGCTTGTTTCATGTATTAAACATTCTACATTAAATAGGAAGATGAATGTGATAATGATTATTTGTCTGTGGTCGTCATGGTTGCTTAAAACACGCGAGAAAAAAGCACACATTGAATCACAGCGAGCAATGAACAGTGCTGAGCAGTGTAGAATTTCGCCACCGACAGTAACATTTGGTTTCTTCTCACTTGTGATTACAGCAAGGGAGGAGAACGTGGCCACCTTCCGCGGATCGGAGTACTTCTGCTACGACCTGTCGCAGAACCCCATCCAGAGCAGCAGCGATGAGATCACGTTGTCCTTCAAGACCTGGCAGCGCAACGGCCTCCTTCTCCACACGGGCAAGTCTGCAGACTATGTCAACCTGGCACTAAAAGATGGGGCCGTCTCCCTCGTCATCAATCTGGGTTCCGGGGCCTTTGAGGCCATCGTCGAGCCAGTCAATGGAAAATTCAATGACAACACCTGGCACGACATCAAAGTGACACGCAACCTGAGACAGGTAATCGGGGGTAGCAGTGATGGACGGAGTTTGGAGACAGGTGGATTTTTTTTTTTTTTTGCTTTAGATTAGCTGCTTCCAAGAGTTTGAGAGAGAGCTGGCGTTAAGAATGTCACCTTGTTCTGATTGGTTGTCATTCCATCGCCACAGTTCAGAGACATTATTGAGACAAATGTCATTATACTTTTGGTTGTCTTTACAGTTACATGAATTATTTTTCATTTCTTTTCATTGTTTAATTTCTTTTCTGCTAAATGGGTAGTTTGAGGACAACACAGGGCAAAGCAGTTTGCTATGATTGATAGCTCAGCCAGGGCTTATGCTAGGTGTTTTCTTCTCTCCTGTTTATCGGCCTGACTGAACTTGAGTTCCCTTTGTCCTTAAGTAAAAAAAAAAATCTGATGATTCCATTTTGCTTCACACTCACCTAAGCTGACGCCTCTGTCAGGCGCTGTCGCCACAGCATCTACTCGCTCTCAGAAACTGTTTTAATGCTTGTGAAGAATATAGACTTTCACTTTAAAGCCAGGAAGAGAGTGTTTGCCTTTGAGCCATCCATTATTGCTGTACAGTATTTATAGCTCAGATGATTGTGATGCTTTTTAAAGATAGAAATACATTCCCATCAGAGAAGTGCATCTGTTGTGCATAAGCAGAATTTGTTACTTGACGGATATCCTTTACCATATTCCTAATGTGATTTTAAACTGAGCTTGTATTGTTGTGTGGAGCTATTATGAATCAGCGCTTTCTTCAGGAAGAGAGAAGTAATAAAATTATGAGACCCGGGGCTCCATGGAGGTAGCGCTACAGTAGCTGCAAAGTGTGGAGTTGTTCATTGTCTCGGTCGACCTTTAGTTTGTCTGCAAGGTGAGACAGCATTTAGTGTTGCTCTCAGAGCAGCACAACAAGTAAATGCCAATTTCCTGACCCTCCATGACAGTAAGCTTTTGCCCCACAGGTTAGTAAATAGTTGTAGCTTAAAATCCCAACAGGATAACACAAAGTTTCAGGTGTAAGAAGCTAAGAGCCAAGGGCTGCTTGCCTTCTTTCTTCTTTCTTTCTCTCACTCTTTCTTTTTTTTACAGATCTGTCTTTCTTTCACAATCATTCTCTTTCCTCTTTGAAAGGCACGCTTTGTTAGACTAGGGGTGAAAAAAACACTACAAGTTTTGTTGGGGTTAAGGCCATCCTACACAAATTTTTATCTGAAAAGTCTCTCATCTCACGGTGTTTGTTTGTGTGTTTTTTTCTTGCAGGACTCTGATGTAGAAAATTTGGCTAGGGTGGCGAGGTGGCACTTTTTTACAGCAGCGAACCTCTGACAAACCATGTAGTGTTTTTTCACCGCAACACTAACTCATCCATGTTAAAGTCATTTTTTTACTACTAACCAATATCTAACCAACTAATGTACTAACTAACATCCTAATTCTCCATCATTGCTTTTGGTTTTTGTTTTCTGTCCATCCTTATTAACAACCTTTTTTGTTCACTATTCTTTTGATTTCCTTTCTTCCCCTTTTTCTGGAAAGCAATCAGGCATTGGACACGCTATGGTAAACAAACTACATTGTCTGGTAGATATCATTCTTATTGTCTTTTTTTTGGGTTTGCCGTGTGTCCCCTCCCCCTCTCTTCTTTTATTCGTTCTCTTTGAGTTTCATCCTAGACACTCTTATCAAAAAATGAGGAGATGGGTTTGTATTACCAGGCAATTCTTTCTTCGCTTCTTCTCAATTTCCTCCCTGACCTGCCAACAACCTCCTTCTTTACCCCACAATCCCCCATCCTGTTTTTTTTTTTTCACTTTGGCTTTTACTTTTTTCTCTTTGTTTCTTCCACATTACTGCAGAATACCAACCAGTTAAAAAAAAAAAAAAAATTGACTTCTTTGCCTTTGTCAGGGCAACTTACTTTTTTTATTTTATTTTTTTTCACACAAAAAGTCCCCATTTTTTGTGAGGACTGTCGTCCAGAACTGACAGAAGCTTACCACAATCCCAAAGATGGTGACCTCGACACCGTGCCCTAAAAGAGAATCTACCAAAAAGTGGCAACCCTTAGCCTTCATTGCGGGAGCTCTGACAGTTGTTTCCAACTCACTATGGCGCATGGCATGCCCACATCTCATCGACCTCTCACCATCCAAACGCATAGAACCTCACCGCTGTCACCCAAAATAACCACTAACACTCTAATCCATTCACTCACCTCCCACCTGTCACTGTACCACTCACTCTGCCCTCCCTGTGTGTGTTTTTGTGGCATGCTGGTGAAAGTGGTGTTTGTGTGTTTTGGCTAACCTTCACCCTTACCCCTGGGCCCATATGCATAACATTTCTAAGAATAAGCGTACTGATCGAGGATTATCGGTCTGGTCCAGTGACATTGAAAATACAACCATGACACCTGAGCTAAACCTGATCAGAGATCAGCATCAGCTATTCTGAGAGTGTATTTGAATATGGGCTCTGGTCTTGATTGTGCATGTGCCTCCGCACCCTGTGTGGCCTGCTCCAGCTTTGTATGGCACCATCGATCCACTTACTCCCTTACATGTCCAGTTAAGTGTCTTTAATTTGCCTTCTAACAGTGATGACCTTGGTTTGCACATTGATGTCGTGTGAAAAGCCTCCCTTTGTTTTGCATGTGCGTGGATATATAGATGTAGATGTCTGTGAGAGCGGAGAAAATGTGAGACTGATGGCGAGCGAGTTGAAGTGTGTGTGTAAGTGTAGGCGTGTGTGAGCACGTCTGCCTGTGTGCGTGTGCGTGCGTGTGCTCACATACATGTGTACTGTATATGTGTGTGTCTGCAGTAACCAGATAAATCCCGAAACCTAAGACAAGTGAAATCAATTTGTCCTTGGTTTGAACATTGTACTAACCCTCCCCCCAACCTGAAGTTTCAGAACCAAACCTAGGATCCATTCTCTTACCCCCATCAAAGATAAAGAAAATATGCCTCTGCCATATTTTCTTTACCTGTCCTGTGAATCCTACGGCAAAAATTCCATTAACAAAATCCAAACGCTGTCTGGTCTAAAACAATCGCTTCAAGGTACCAAACGATTTTGTCAAAAATAAAAAAAAAAGGTTCAATGAGAAAGCAACCTACAGAATGCAACCTAAAGAAAAGGTCAAATAGCTCATTTCGAATGCAGACCAAGGAAGGACGTGTGTTTTATACACAGCACGCCATCGAATCCCAGAGTGTAATGGCTTGGCTTTGGCTATGTGTTACCCCTCAACAGGTGACTATCTCCGTTGATGGGATCCTCACGACTACTGGCTACACCCAGGAAGACTACACCATGCTGGGCTCTGATGATTTTTTCTACGTGGGTGGGAGCCCCAGCACTGCGGACTTGCCTGGATCTCCAGTTAGCAACAATTTCATGGGCTGCCTTAAAGAGGTAGGAGAGACTCACATCCAAACACAGATGCACGGCTTGTATAATATGTGGGTTTTTAATTCCAGATATTAAGTCTGCATTTACATTCAGTTTTGAATGCTTCAGGACTGTTGTTGTCACGCATAAATGTGCAGCCACCTCCTGATGCTTTCTTAGTATTTACTTAGCCTGCGCAGCTGTTTTAGATATGGGCCAAAAAATCATCAGCATACTTTCCCTGGAAGGATGGGAAAGGGGAAGAAAATAAAATGCATTATCAATAAAAGCTGCTGAGTTGGCAGAGGAAGTATCAGACTTTCAATATTCCCTCGCTTAATCTAATTCATAACACTTACTGCAGTTTGTGTGTGAGAAAATATCCCAAAATTGCTTCTGTCACATGTAATTTGCAGCATCAGCTTGAGTGTGCCGCTAAAACGGCTCCCAATGGGCAGCAATCTGAAAGAAATATTTGCCTGTGATGAAATAGGAAAAAGCGTTGTTGTTTTCGGGACGTTTATAATGTATTAGGTGGCTCTTTGAGCCTCTGAGCTGAGCCAAAAAAATATATTAAGTGCCCTGTTATTTACATTTTGCACACCATTACTTATTGTGCAGTAAGTAATGATAATAAAGGGAGGACTGGTGGCTCTTCAGAGCTGTAAAAAAGTCTACATCGATTTCTGCAGTTTAGCAGCAGCAGTCTCAGAAATGGCTTTATGTTTTTATGCATCTTTGTGTAGGGGCTCCAGTGTGGAACATTGCTTTAATTGTAAACTACATTTCATATTCACATTATCAGTGATTTTATCTCGCTGTAAAACGAGTATTTTGGCTTTGGTATATGGGTGAATCATTCATGTGCTCCTCTGCACTTTGACTACCTGCACTTAGAAGACTTAGACCAGTGTTACAAGAAAGGTGCTGCCAGGAAATTGTTGGCATGGTCTTCTGTTCTGGGACACACTTATGTTTGGTGAAATGGCAGCATTCTTCATTTACCTGAAAGTCATCTAATACTGATTTAAAAAAAGCCCTGGCAGTTGCTGCTGGAGCACTGCAAGCTTAAAACATCAGCTGCAGGCATGATAGCGCCTGACAGCAGTTATAGGTGTAAGGATGTGACTGCGGACAGCGTCTAAAACACAGGTGAAAACTAATATTGTGCTCCTGCTGCAGCCATGCCATGCAGCTCCTTTGTACTCAACAACAGACAGATCATATGAAATGGGGAAATCCAACACTGCGAACATTAATAGATCCTCCATGTTTTTATCCTGTGAAGAAACCGGTGGAAGTTTCTAAGCATGGATTAGATGTCAGCCTTCTGTTTCATTTATCAATAGCTTCCACAAGACACCTTAAGTTAGCATAAAATTACCTAGAGCTCTGCTTTCAACACCTCCTTCTTGCCACTACATCTAATGATTTTTCATGCTCACGACAATGCACAACATCTTTATACCGTTTTGACTAAAATCAATTTAGTTTTTGCTTGTAAAAAACCAATACAATACAATCTTACTTCATCATTAAAATCTCATTTAAAGACAGCAAAAATCATGAAGCTGCAGCCATCTGAACATACTACTGAAATGTAGTCTGAATCAGCGCTGAAAGATGCACAGCATCTTAACACTATTCATAATATTTTAAGTTTACTGTAGGGACATTAATATGCAACAGTGTCTCAGGCTGGCCCACATCCTGGCCGTGTTTCCTTTCCATCACAACCTTCTCACTTCTGACAAGAGCCACTGAGTCTACCGGTGTGCTGCCAAGATCAGTCGAGCATCATCCAGCATGCCTTTCATTTAGCCAAGTTCACTTCCAGACCACTAGACGCTCCCTTAGAAACTTACACACACACACACACACACACGAGCAATCGTGGATGAATGACGGCTAAGAGAATGTCACCGTGTCTGCATTGTTTTATGTTTCCATGGACACACACAGACTGCTGTTCTCCCAGTCATTATCACATTGGCTAATGCATTCCTGGTCCTTCGAAATGCCATGACACTTTGTCTTTCTCACTCTCTCTTTCACAGATACATATGCAGTGCATACATTTCCAGCACTGACCCAGCTTTGCCTGTACCATTCCCCCAAGCTCCATGAATAAATAGTTAATATGTCCCGAGCTGTGACTTAATGTAACATCCTCGCTGAGTCAGAGGATTGTTGGCTGTCAGTCTGTGGCTCCCTGTGTACAACTGAGCACCAAAAGTGCCAAATTAATACACAATAGAAAAGACTTTCATACTTTTAAACTGCTTGTTTGTATAATCAAAGAATTATAAAAGAACAAATACAGTAATGGTCAACCTGTTGTGCAGCAAGAAGCCTTGATCAAAAGAAACACAACGCGCAGTGTGCAGCTTTGTGATGAAAACTCTCCTTCTTACCGTGATTCAAGCCTTTTGTGTATTTATGTCTGTTTTTGCAACATGGGAGCATTTGTTGTTTTGCAAAAGTTCTTGACAGCCATGGAAGTCAGCCCAGCACAAAGCATGAAACATGAATGAGCACTTGGGTCAGTGCTGCATGCAGGCTTACCAGCTTTATATGGTTTTCAGGTCTTACCTGAGGTTCTTACCTGTGTTACTTATGCTGCATTCAGGTTATCCAGGACCCACCATGTGTGTAGACAGTTCTATTGTAGAGGCTTTCTTCAAAAAGCTAGTGGTTGCATCTGTATTTACTTAATGAGGCTGCTGCCCGGTACGTTGATGCGCAGGGTGATGCAGTAAATTTCCACGGAAACGCAGAACTAATCCTCGTTTGAGCCTCGTCCGAGCCCGAGATATGACCTATCCAGTGTGATTATAAATAGAGTAAATCTATACAGCTTTTGGTCGACCATCTTTTAGTATAATGTAAATGTTAGTGTGTCAACTAAACACTTTCATTGGATGTTAGGATGTTGTCTAGCCTGTAAAGAGTATGATGACGGCTCGTGTTGCTGCACCGGCATCTACCAACACTTTTTTAAACTTGATGCATTAGTGCACACTGAAAGCATGCATAAGTATACTAGAGTATTTATTCATCCTTTTTCACATCAGCTGTACACAGTTACTTTAGGTCATGATCGACACATAGAGTGCAAAGATAAAAATAAAAAAAGCAGATGAAGAAAAAACAGTTGAAGATATATTTCGAGAAAATCTTCCCTGTCAGCTCTTCATTAGAGGCATCATTTACATATTCACAGTAATAATAATAATCACGATGCCAGTTTGAAATTTCACTGAAAGTTGTGTTATCTATACCTCCATGTATCCCTACTAATAATGATAGAAATGTCATACTTTAAAGGTTTAAATTGATTAATGGATACTGTTTGATGGATTAACATATTATATTAACATATTATAGCCTCTAATGTTGACATGGCCCATGAGTCATGTTCCATATACCTGACCATGTTATTTAAGTTCATTGTTCAGCTGCTGCTTGTCTGCTGTTTGGTGCTTATGAGATGCATCTGGTTTATCAGATCTTTTTAGTTTTTGGTCTCTTCTAGTAAAAGAAATATCTTGCTCTTTATCTGCAGAATGTTCTCCTATGTTCGTCTGCTGGTCCCTAACTTATATCTCTTTGAAAAAAGGCTTTCTGTTTGAAATCAATGGATCGATGACAGCTGTGAGAAGCAAAAAAGTGAATTTGCATGCCAGAAAACCAAAACTAAGCTAAAATGTTCCAGACCTATCTATTAGTTCATCATAATCATCATATTTCATCACATGTAGTGATGCAAAGGCAGTTGTAACCACGTGTTTCCAATATTATCCGGACAAATGTGACTCAGCATGAGTCGACCCCTGGAAAGTGAGCTTTGGGTTGACCGAAGCATGGAGGTGATTCACCATGTGGCTGGGTAGTAGTGGTAGTATTGTGCAATCCTCAACTCTTCATCATATGCTGCTCCATTAAGCAGGCATGACGCCAGCTGCCACCCGGGAACATGCACACTGCTCACGACCGGCTTTGTGATCTCGCCTTCATGCTTTTATTCATTCACAACGTCTCTTTTGTGGGTGTGTGAAGCCCATCTCCGAGTGTGCTTCTATTTTTTCACCTAGATGTACTCCTTATGCATCATCTCAGTGTCTCTGCCTCTCTCCTCCTCTCCTGCACCATATTTATTCCTTCCTTCCCCCTCCACCTCTTCCTTTGGATTCAGTATCCACAGATGATGAGGGGATGATTCAGTTGAGTTTGGCCCATTGCTCAGATTAGAGTGCGTCAGAATTTGAGTGTGTTACATCTGAATACAGAGGCTTCAAATGCTACTGAAGCAGTGCATATTGCTCTCTGTTCACTATGAGGGAAGAAAAGTGCTGATGAATAAACTGATGTGTTGCTGCAGCGAGTGAATACTTTTCTTTCTCTTATGTCTGAAAACAAAGGAGATGCTGCGTGCTGCCATCACAGCCCGTCTCTCTATCATTCAGTCCACACTGCACTCATCTGCCCCCGCAGGCTATGTGGGATGTCATCCATACATAACACACACACACATGCGCGTGTCCCGCCTACACTCGTGTTCTGCCATGTGGGCTGCAGTGACCGACCGCCACCCACTTTGATCAGCTCTCACAGCATCCAGCCCCTCCTTCCGGTGTCACAGGGCACCCGTGGAGCTATGTAGTGGCAACTTGTATCAGACTGTGGGGGCGGCCTGGGCATGCGCTGGCATCTCTGCTGAGAGAGGAGAATCTGCTGCATGCGGGAGGTGGAAGAACGGGATATGAGGTTAGAAGGTGTGAAAGTAAAAAAGAAAAAAAAAAGTGCGACTGACAGAACGTAGGAGAGGACAGGTGCAGGTGAGATAAATGACAGCAGGTGGGAGACAGAAACAGAAAAACAGGTGATGTGGATGGAGAAAAGAAAATGATGAGTAAGTGAGAAGAAGAGAGTGAAAAAGAGCAACATTTGGCATTTGAGAGGAACATTGTCGTCATCAGTTTCGTGTTAGTCACCACAGCATGTTCAGGCGGTGGTTGTTTCCCCCCCTAATACAAATGCAAATGTCACCCTGTCCTTATTATTTTTATTTAACTTTTTTTTGTAATATCCCCTTAGAGGGCCAAACAGTGATGGATGGGTACAAACCTCAGACTTTAATGGAATGCTTTCACCTTTCACCCTCATGCCCCTACAGGCTAAGCTGGTAAACATCGTTTATTTACAGGATTTGGCTCTAGGTTACACCTTTTACACAAATGTATATCCTTAATTCTGGGTAACTTAAAACCTTGCATTATATAAGATTACAAAAATAAATTGGCTGAAAGATATTTTTAAATTATATTCAGTCAGTGGCCCAGGGAGCACAATTACACCTATGATAACTGATAGCATAAAAGAGGGCTGATAGTTTTACTCTTGATAAAATTAGATTTTTTTTTGTAATTCATACTCTTTTCAAAGCGTACGGCTAAAAACAGAGACAATAACTCATAATCTGGCCTTTTTTTCCCAAGGCCTTTTTTTTTAAACCGTTTGGTAACCTTTACTGAACACAGATGAAATGGATGTGACTACAAATAATAATAATAATAATAATAATAATAATAATAATAAATAGTTCTCCTTGAATGGCAGCCTTCCTGCAGTTAGACTGTGTGGTATTATACTCACTATGCTACTTATAAGATGATCTCACACCTACTCTCTACAGGAAATTAAACACATACTGTTCTGAGCCTAATCTCCTCATCAGACAAAGGTGACCTAATCAGATAATTTGCTGCATTTGCCAGAAATTAAAGATATTTATTGTTACAATGCCAGCGTGCTTTCATTGAGCACTGAACATTTTTATTTCCTGCTGTGCCCCTGATGAGGAACATCAGTTTAAAAATTTAAATTAATTTTGTTGTTCCTTTTACAGGAATAGTAATTTTTTCCCCATAGTTAAAAAATTGATTCTCATGTGTGTGTGTGTGCTAAATATGAACCTATAGCAAGGTGATGATAGCTTAAAGGAAATGTGAGAAATTTCCTTACAAGCACATCCAAAAAGCATTAATTCATGTACAAACACAATATAACATGTTAATTAAGTCCTTTGATGCTCCATTAGTTCATTGCCTATTTTCACTTTATCTTAAATATCCAGCACATTCTCACTTCCAACTTGTCAAAAACGGTCGCTTGGTCAGTTAGGATGCTGATGATACCCTCTGGTGTCAATTATGCATTTGCAAGCTCTGAGGTCAAGTTAGTAATGATAAATATGCAACATCTGGTTAGACTTTCAAAATAAAGCAATCACAGTTGGATTTTAGGCACAGAAACTATGATGATGTGGGTTATATAAATTTGTAACATCATAACTTAACATACAGTGAGACCGGGCTGCCATATTTGACAAATTGAGAGTGAGAACCAACTGAAATGACAAGTTTTACTAATTCACTTGCTCAGATTCAGATTGTCCTTTTTTACATTAAATTATTTTGTTCGGATTTATATGCAGTGATGTTACCATGTAACTTCAGAGTTATCACTTAGTTATCACTATAACACTTGAGCACAGCAGTCACTGTGAAACGAAAAAGGTACAGTCCTGCAATACTAATAATCAGTTTACCACCTCCATAACTGAAGTACAACTGCATAATGAACAAGGTTAGGATAGGCAAAAAAGGTTACACATGAGCAACTCCTACCAGCAACTGAGTTGTAAAGCATAGTTTTGTAGTGTGCAGATGTAGTGTGTTATGAATAAAGTAGACATGATGTTCAGAAGTCAATAAAATGCCCTTCTCCAACAGAAGACCTTGCTACTATTCCTGTCAGTCAAGATTGTCTGAGATTTGCTTAGGGCTAGCAGTATTTCAACCAGGACCAACATGAGATTAAAATGAATTCCAAATGTTTGTGCAAATGTTGGCACTGACTCAATGTTTTGGATTTCATATTTGAGCAATGATACAGGAGAGTTGAAGCCAGTAAGCGTATGAACTTATTATCTCTCTAGTGCTGATCCAGTCAAGGTCTTGGATGCTGGAGGAGTGTAATGGTGTAATGAAAGGCAACAAAGAAAAGAACACATGTATCAGTCAGTGATTCGGGATGAAACCAAACCAACTCGTTTGAGAATAAACAAATCACTAATTTTGAGAATTAATGCACCTACTAAAAAATACTGAATCAATCTTATATGTCACAGTGTATTTTAAGGTAACAAAAACATGATGATTCCTATTTCAGGTATGTTTTCATGTCCCTCTATAATTAGTTCTGTATATTATATTACATTTTGCAAAAAGAGCTCCTAAAATCTTACATAGTATACCTTTAACATTTTGTAAAGAAGTAAGTAACAGAGGTAAACTCTCTCCTTTGATGGAAACCTAGAATTAGACAGCTGTAGAGGCAGCAGTTGATATTTTAGCAGCAGCAGAATTTGAACAGAGGTTATGTGCAAGTACATGTGACAAACTGTGTGTCTTTGACAGTATACTGTATGTGTCACAATGAATAGTGTATTATGTGGCACAGCTGAAGCTGCCTGCCTGAACAGGTTTAGCAGCATCCCCTACATTTTGACACATTATAGGATCGTCTCACCAAAATCACAAAAAAGCATACATACAGAGCAGTTGGTTTTATGTGAATATATACCTCTGCTGCTGCCAACCCATTACATTGGAGTTTAATGGAATTGTTCTGCTTATAATATTGGAACACAAAAAATGTCTTAATTTTGCCTTAAGGTTCTCTACATTGAGAAAACCATTGGCCGGTAACTGCAGTCCGTAAGCGTAAGCATTTTCTAGGGCAGGAGCCAAAAATGACATACACAACACTGAATGCTGGGAAATAAACTAGAAGATTTTTAATAACACTACCATCTGTATAGTTCCTATAATTTATTTGGACCATTTGCTCCATGATAATAACCAGCTTGCTGTTTGCAAATCATCCCTTCAGCCAATACTATGGAGCAACCAATGCCAGACCCACACCGTGAAACCGAGACACGGCGAGTCGGCCAACCCCAGCTTAGCTTTGGTCGATTACATTTAACTATTGGCTATCCCTCTTGGCTTCGTAGCAAGCAATCATTAGTTATACACCTTTGCTTTGTACCATTACATCATTCATTGTTGGCTAAAATCAACACCTTAATACATAAGTTAGTTTCTTCACATCATCATCAACATAACCATTCAGATAGTGTTTTGCTAGCAGTAACTGTGTTAGGGATAGGTGTAGGCACATAAATGTCCTTTCCATTTCTGAAGAACTAGAAAATTTGTCAGTTGCATATAACTGAAAAAGTCGTGGAAAGCCCTAATTACTATTTTATATTATTATATCATTATATAATACATTATACTATATTATTAAGTTACCTTGCAACCTGTTAGGGTTTAATTTCGATGCATTTGTTTCATCTTTCCCTTCTCTTTCATCCATCATAATATTTACCAACTGCCTATTGTTTACATGGATCTGCACTTAGTGCACAGTTGCATTGTATGCATTGTATTTGCATATATGACTTAATATATTTGCGTGTACGTGAGTAGAGATCTCTTCTGCAAAGCTTCAGCACCTTCTCTATGTGTGTATCTTCAGTGGAATTACCCTGCTTCTTCATTAACACTTGGGTTAAATCATCAGCTGACAGCAGCTGTGGCCAGGGCCAAGAGGACATGAGCACTGATCTGAAGTAGATTAGGGAGGATATTGTGCACGTGTGTGTGTGTCTGTAATTGCACACTTTGCGCTTCCACCCACCTGCCCTTCCCTCACCCTTACCAGTGCCCAATCAATACACCATCCTGGAGCAGAGATGGAGGATCTCGGCTTTATGGAGTCGTTACAGTCCCCGGTGCCTGCATTATGAATGGGCCCCATAAGGCTGTTGATAGGCCAAAGGATACCGTAGCAAAGCACAGCCATAACAAAGGAAAAGATGAGGTACACACCGCAGTAGTCAGTTCCTCTTTTATAACATCATTTCGATTATCTTATTGATCGGCCTGCAGCAGAACAGACAAAATCATAATCCCAAAACAGATTCGTAGCTGGCTGACTGTAAGATTTGTTCGTCCCAGCATAACATTGCAGTGCCTGGGAGAGCTTGTAAAGACTTTCGCCTGTCAAGAAAACTAAGATAGAGCGCAAGGTTTTCATGAGTCCAAGTATCTGTAACAGTCTGTTGTGGCTCTGATGGAGACCTTGTGTTGTGAGTATCACAGAGATTAACTATTCATTCCATGTCTAGAAAAATCCTACTCTATGTGTTTCAAAGACAGAGACGCAATGCTTTGGAACTCTATCAAGTTTGAGCAATTTAACATCTGAGAGATGTACAGTGACCATCACAGTAATGTTGAAAAAAGTTCTACATTGCAAATGAGTAGCATTAAAGATTTTTTTTCACTTTCTCTTTTCATGTAATATTCGGTTTGTTCTCTTGCCCAAGAGTAGTCTAAAAGCTTGCTCAAAGTGGAATGCAAGGTATTTGGCTTCAGAAGAAAACATAAAAACATCAGAGACTACTGACTACTACAGAGACAGAGAAAGCTACGAGAATTTTGAGCTGCAGGGCAGCATTCATGAAATATTATTTTCAAAATAATCCCTTTACTTCTATTAATGTAGTTGTATTGGTAACTTCACAGAGCCAGATTATACCTGAATGTTCTCTCAAATCTAGCTGATAATCACATGCAGATGAAAAGCACAAACAGAGATGATCCCTCATGTTTTGAGTCATTAAAAATACATGCTCATATATTGCAGCAGAATTAAGATGGCCTTTTCTGACTTCATTCACTTCTAAAGCTGCAATGATTAATTAATCAGTGAGGCTACAGAAAATGTATCAATTTATTTAATACATTTTATTTAGCAGTTTATTGCTTATGTCTTTTTTTTGAGCTAACTCTACAATTAAACCATTCTGTTACAATACAAATTGTTGTTTTTGGCAGAAATAAATCATCCACCATGTTGCGGTGGCGCCTTTTCTGTAAACCCACATACAGTATATTGATTGTATGTAAATATATTTCACTGCTTTGTTGTCATAAAATGACATTAATATAAAGATTATAATCACTGACAGCAGAAAGAATGGATTTAATATCAGTGACATCACCCATAGGTCAAAATCATACCACGTTGGCAGTCCTGCCTCTTCCCCCTCCTGACTACTATAACTTTAAGACTTAATATAATTTGAACTAGTGAGTTTTAGACACAGTACAGTTGACATGAACAGGAAAATTAGCCATAGAGACCAAAACTGTAAACATGGTTGTAAACATGTTTATTTAAGTTGGACATTTTATTATGGGGTTAATGGAGATTAACTCACCCTGTAGTGGACGTTTAAGGAACTGCAGCTTTTCGGCTTCTGCATTAGCTCACACACACACACACACACACACACACACACACACACACACACACACACACACACACACACACACACACACACAAATAGATTTAGTCCTGTTTTAACGGTTAAATAGTTTTCTGTTCAACTACTCCAAGTAAACTTCAGCTTTAACCACATCCCTCTGCTCCATGAAAACGATATTTTATTTTATACATCTCTATCAATTTTTCATGTTTTGATTGCGTTCCAAGTGGTATGCCAGCAAAGGGCTGACTGCAGGCCACTAAAGGCCCAATGATCTGCCCACACAGGGCCCCATCTCTTTCTAGCTGGATAGTCTTATGGTGTATTTCCAATTTTCATTAACTGATTCTGATTGCAGTGCAAGAAAACATAGAGTTGATGATTTTACTCATAAGCTACTTGCTGCTGGATTGAATTACTAGACAGATGTGGTATATAAATCAGCTGCTGGGTTTATCAATAGAGCAAATGATTAATTCATGAAAACAATTACAGATTTATCAATAATCAAAACATCAAAAATTCATTAGTTGCAGCACTAGTTCCATGCATTGCTAATGTAGCTTTCTGTTTAAATAATCTTAAACTGTTTGCAGGTAGCCTTAGATTTACTGTATTTAAAATGAAATTAACTTAATTAACATTGTGTGGTGCATTAGCAGTAGATTAAGTGCTTGACAAAGTGTGTAGTAAGTATTTTGTTGTGTGTCACGTTCAGGAGATTAAGCGTGCTCATTAACCGCATTGACAGCTACATCACTGTGATTGTACTGTACCCAGATTTGTATGCACACACACACACACACACACACACACACACACACACACGGACAGACATACACACAAAGCACGTTTTGAAAGCCAGTGGCACATTCTAGCCTTCCAGCATTTAATCTTCCAGATCTCTCCCTCTTTTTCCTTTCTATTTGCCTCCTGACATATTTTCCTTCTTGTGCAGTTTCCTTCTCCTCTGCTGCCCTTATTCCCACCAGCTTGTCTTCCTCCATCCCTAGTATTTCTCTCTCTTTTCCCCCCACTCGTAAGTCTTCCTCTGCGTTCGGGTCACCTGTGTTGATTTACTGTCAAATCTTCCAGGATTATCGGTAATCCCACAGCAGTAAAATCTGTTTGCTGACAGCTGTGCTCCCTCTAACAGTGTTGCTGTTTCCTGCGCACACATTGCCCTATATACCAGAAAAAGCCTGTCTTCCTCCTCAGAAAGGAAGAAAAAAGAAAAAAAAAACATTAATTTTCCGCCTCAATGGACTCCAATTGACAATATTCTACAGTACTCTCCTTTTCTGTGATATTTTTTTTTGTATTTGACTATAATGTGCAGCTGCTTTCACCCTTTGCAGATTAGGGGGTTGGATTAGTTTTATTGTTGGTAAATAGGTATAATATTAGGTATATTCTCACAGGGTCACAGATGTGGGTCACGTGGGGTCTTACCCCATAGTCATGAAAGCTGCTCTTTTTGAACTGATTAATAATTTAGCCATCATTTCTTTCGCTTCACTCAGTCAGCAGGTGTTCAATCAAAGGAAAATACAGTCATGGATTTGTGTACAATCTCCTTTTCATCTCAGATAAATTGAAGTTGAAATAGAAATGACTGAGAAACAAATTGGATCACACACACCGTAGAAGATATTAGTTTTATCGATCCAGCTGTCCTCAAATTGGCAATATGTAATATTACTAGAGTATGATGCTATAATATTACAGTTTGCAATAGAGTGCAATTCATTGACATTAAAATAAATATTTTTCAGCCATAGCTGCACTGGTAAGTAACTCCCTTAAGGCACAAATCACAATGAGATACAATTATCATTATTTTAACACTTGCATACATGACATGTATTTGTTATGCGTATATAATCCATTAATCTCCAACCCCTGTATTTTCCCCCAGGTGGTATACAAGAACAATGACATTCGCCTGGAGCTGTCCCGCCTTGCCCGTATTGTGGACCCCAAGATGAAACTCCAGGGTGACATAGCCTTCAAGTGCGAAAATGTTCCCACCCTCGACCCCATCAACTTTGAGACCCCGGATTCCTACCTGGCCTTGCCGAAATGGAACACCAAGCGCGTGGGCTCCATCTCCTTTGACTTCCGCACCTCCGAACCCAACGGTCTGATACTCTTCACCCACGGCAAGGCCCAGGACCGGCGGGACTCAAAGGGCCAGAAGAACAACAAGGTGGACTTCTTTGCAGTGGAGCTGCTAGATGGAGGGCTGTACCTGCTGCTGGACATGGGCTCCGGCACCATCAAGGTCAAGGCCACACTGGCAAAAGTCAACGATGGCGCCTGGCACCATGTGGACATCCAGCGAGATGGACGCTCAGGTAAGATGGGGGAAGGAAGAGAAAAACTAGTTAAAAGGAAGAAACACTTTTCTCATTTTGAAGTAGTTGAAACTGACTTCTGAAGTAGCATTAGAAACCTTATTTCTTTTTGACGTCTCTGTCACGGGGTCTGAAAGTTAGGAAAGTAAACTGTGATCAGCTTGGTGTTTTGGGAAGGCACTGGGTTCTCATTATGTCACTGTTTCTCATTTCTCACGAACAAGCACAAACACATCATCAAGAATGGCTTCAATCAGGAAACTGAACTCCTGGCTCAATTAAAAAATATGTTGCCTTCGGCTATACAGTGCATGAATTTATAGGCAGAGCTGATAAGGCAATAAACAATCTGCCAGAGTACAGAGTAATCAACCAAGAGAAATAAAGGTAATCTCCTGGACAATATATCCAAAAAACTGAGTGAAGAATGACTAGTATTTACTGCGGTATTGCTGCAGGGGGTATAGAGGGTATCATCATTCATCATTTGAAATTGTAAACTTACAGGGAATGGAAAATATATATAATAAATTCATAATTTCTTTTCATTTCTGCAATTAATCTATTGACTGTTTCACCGGGAAAGTAGTTCCATCTCTAAAATGTCAACAATAATAACAAATGCCCATCCTCCATGCCTGTTATTACTGGAGGCCAAAGTGCTCTTTTTAATCAGCTTTGTTTATTCAAAAGCCACACAGAGTCATTTAATTTACTATATAAAACAGCAAAATGCCAACAGATTTGTTGATTTTTTTAGGCATGTGAGGGATGTTGGTTAGATATTCTCTATAGACATTCTTGGTCCCAAGAGGATAAACCCTGCTTTAGTTTAGATCTCCTGAACCTTAAGTGCCACCATGATTCACATTCAACATTTGTGTTTTTGAGTAAATTATCTACTGGATTGTTTGCCGTAAAATGTTGGTACGAACCATGATTCATATATCTCTTTCAAACAGTGGCACCATCATCATGTCAAGATTTCAATTTGTCCCATACTTTGCTTTACCACCATAAAGCCCTTTAGTCTTTTCTGCTAATTGACACATGATAGCATGCTAACTAAACTGACTAAATAGTGAACATGGTAAACCTTACACCCACAAAATTTTCGCTTTATCACTGTAATTATGCACATCATTGTTGCACATCGATGTTAGCATTTAGCCTCACAGATCCTCTAGCATGGCTAGAGACTCTTAGTTCTGTTACTTGATAACCGGCTCAAAAGATAACTGTATATCTGTTATCTGTTTAAAAGTAGGAAATATGGAAATAATGTCCACTATCATTACTTTGCAACTTGCCAGGCAATTTTCCTCTGGACATCCTCTACAAAATTATATAAAATTAATAATGATGGTTCAACTGCCTTTTTTGAGGTTAATGAAAATTAAAATTAAGAGAACCCCCTAGAATAATTATGACACCAGAGACTCACTGTAGCTGTCCTGTCCTCATTTCAGCTTGTTCCTGCACCACAACCACAGGGTGATGTAAACTTCCTCAATATATTAATCTCAGCGATGATTTATTGCAGGGATAAAGCCATACCTCTCTCTAGATAGCTACTGACTCTCTTTCCCCTTGCTTCCTTCCATTTGTATGTCCTCTGACCTTAAAACATGGCCAAATACAGAGAAAGTATTAGAAGAAGATTATATTAGAGAGAAGGGTTAGAAACTTGTGTTGCCTTGAGCTCCAAACCCAACACAATCTCTGCATTAGGTGGGATCCTCCAGAGAACTCGGGTGTGTTAGTCGGTGCTACAGCCTGTGTTATATATCAGGTTAGAGCAGCCAATTTAGCCGTGTGTCAGAGCTCGCTGCTTTGATTAATCACCAGCACAGCCTCCAGTGCGATAGCAGAGTAGAAAGTAGGATTTTCACAGGGAAAAAGAGGAATGAGACAGATATATGGATATACCAGACTGAGGGATGGTTAAGAACGGGCATAATCACACTTGTGGCTTGAATGAAATGTTAATAGAAGTCGCAAGTGAATTCAATTTCTTGTCCACAAAGAAACTCTGGCCAGAATCTCTCTGTCTGGCTGCGAGGGGAACGTAACACAAGTAAAATGTGAAAATTCATATTACGTTCATTTTCAGACAAGCTCAATTTGGGTTTTCTAAAGAGTGATCTTTTCCTCTCTTGACCTCAGTGAGTGCTGATGGAGAGGTGCAGATAGAGGTAATGTTGTTATTTAAGACAATGTGAAGTTAAACACAGTTTTTCCTCTTTCTTTAATGAACTATTTATATTTAAAGGCTCAGTTTGTACTTATTAGGCAACATTAATTACAGGATTGTGTAATTGAAAAGCCTGGCACAAGGAAGTATTCATGATTTGGATTCTTAATGTTTAAAAAAAAATCAACTTTAACTACATCAACTACTAGTTTAGTAAAATACCTGTCAATCATTTTAGGATTACCAGCAGATTCCAACCTTGTAGTTTTGCTTTTGCTCTTGGGATCTCTCTTTTAAATAAATTCATCTTTTAAAAACATTCTAAATACATTTTTTTCACTTTATTTATTCCACTTTATTTATTTATTCAGTTTTTCCTTACCCATATCGAAGGTCTAGGCCAAATAAGGCAAATTATGATTTGTGAATCTGTGCTATTTAAATAAAATTTTCTTTGACATTACTTTCACATAAACTAAACCATCTTTAGCAAATAAATGTGTTAAATGTGTGAAACGAAATGCAGTGTTGACAGAGTCTAGCTTTGATCACATATAACGCCTGTTGATATTGTCTGTGGTGTACAGTAAAAATGTCTTTTTGGAATTTAAATGAGTGAATCTGTTGTCATGGCACCTTTGCATTATAAATAGAGCTGTAGAGATGGATTTAATATACTCTATTCTGATAATAATGTGTGTACACCTAAAGTAAATGCGTTTTTAAGTGAGATTTTCTGTTGATTAACCTTTTCGAAACAGCTTTGTCTTAATGCATTTGAACTGTGTGAACCCTTCATAGATCTACATTAATAGGGGGTTGATAAATGTGTGAATATATATGAAATATGAAAGTGGCTCAAATACTGTGTGACACTGAGGCTCTTTGTGCTGGTGTAGGTCACACGCATAGACCTTGTGCCAGTCGAGTGGCTAGTTTGTTGGATGGAAGTTTTATTTTTTACCTTTTTTCTGGCCCCATTCTGTAAATTTGTGACTGAAATAGAGTTCCCCTTAAGAGAGTGTGACAAATGAAGTGATCAGTAAAATTTTGTGCTGCCAAAGTAGGTGGAGGTTTGAACCTCCACCACATTTATATTTGTCTGCCTTTTTTTTTACCCCTTTGTTGCTTGTGTGTGCCGGCATTTCCGGCAGATTTGTTCATTCCTAAAGTCTCATTTTTATGGAAATTGAGGTAAAAAAAAAACATCACTTGTTTTCAGTGGAGTTCTTGTTATTTCACAGAAACAAATGCTGTTTTCTGTTAGACAACACAATAAATCAGATCACTTAACTAGTAGAACTTGACACTTGATTTTTAAAAATTGAACAAGAAACAAGTGATATTATCTCACTCCACTGGCAGTCTGTAGATTACATGACACACTGACATGGCCAGTATATAATAATTGATTTTTATTCCTGCAGGAATCATCTCTGTAAACAGCCGCAGGACCCCTTTCACAGCCAGCGGGGAAAATGAGATCTTGGACCTAGAGGGCGACCTTTATCTGGGCGGTCTGCCTGACAACCGGGTGGGCCTGGTGCTCCCCACTGAGCTCTGGACCGCTATGCTCAACTATGGCTATGTTGGCTGCGTGCGGGATCTGTTCATCGACGGACGCAGCAAGGACATCCGGCAGATAGCTCAGTCCCAGAATATGACCGGCATCAAGTCTTCGTGTAGTAAGGTGACAGGGAAACAGTGCGACAGCAACCCCTGCAAGAACAACGGGGCGTGTAAGGAAGGGTGGAACCGCTTCGTCTGTGACTGCACTGGAACAGGCTTCTGGGATAGTACCTGTGAGAGAGGTAAGATATCTTTCCAATCATTTCTCTCTGCGTGATGTGTGTGTTTTCTCTCGTTTAGTGATCATTTTAAAATCTTATTGGGTTTGTCAGAAAGCTCATCGATTTGTTAGTAAATGACTTTTTAAAGAGGGCACAGCAGCTGTACTCCTTTTACGTGCTAAGAAATTTATTGGGTCAGTGTACTTGTGGAATAGTGTTGTTGCTCTCTAACAGTATGCTTGTGTGGGTCACAAAATAGTTGTGAAGTAGTTTTTCAAAGTTGAAATATCTTCTCTGGTATCCCAAAGTTAGGTTGTAAAGGCAGCGATGTAGCCAGTATCTGCTAACAATAGCTTACCCAAGAAAGTGGACGGTGCTCTGTTTCAGCGTACAGGACGTGTGACTTGGGATACTACCCTCACAATATTTATGGAAGCTTTGCTGAAAGATTTAATAGGATTTCACTTTTCTGCCAAGTGGCTTTGAAAAAGCAAAAGCTTTTTTTTTTTTTTTCTCCCAGAGAAGGTTCTGCAGTGAAATTGAACTTCTCTCTGCTGGTGAAATGGGCTCTCCTTGTCTGGGTTTTAAGAGCTTGGACGCATTAAGTTTTTATGAGACGGTGGAGATAGGGACACTCCGAGCCATGGGAGAGTGTGTTATCGGACTATTGTTCAGATTGTGCGTCATTTTTTCACTGTTTTACTGAGATTTTTGGGGGTTCAGTAGAGGGCTTTAAATACTTTCCTAAGAACTTGAGGTGTGTAAAGAAATGTACTTGTCTGAGGATTAATGAGCATCTGGAGAGTAGGTTGTAAGTGTGACCGTGGGGGGCCAGAGGGATGATAATGTGTTGTTAATGATTAAAGCCAAAGAAGAATAGAGATCAACATGGACCTTAAGATGAAAAAAGGTCTCTGTTAGAGACTCTTGTATGTGTTGTAAGGACTCAAACATGTCCTGCCTGTGTTGTTAATACCTTGAAGAATTCAGCTCTAGAGAATCCTGGAAAAAGATGAAATTCAGAGGAAGTAGAACAGAGATGCTCATGTCATAAATGATACAAGTAAAGTTAATTTTACATTGTACATTGTACAATGTAGAGCACGTCCTGTCCTGTTGTGAACGAGTTGAACTTCCATCGGGAGCCAAGTTAGGAGGCTGTGGTTGTCTGATACAGTTAACCTCATCCTCGCCAAACTGTTTTCATCTATTTTAGTAGCATTCCCATGACGTTGTGTCAGCACAAAAGGGGGCATAAGGCAGCAAAAACATTCAAACAGAACCAATATGCCTCTCTGACTTTCTACCCACACGATGAAAACATTATACGTCCCCAACGTTCCACACAGGCTTCCAGTCCCCCTCATTTCTTCTTATTCTGTCCTGTTCCACTTCCTCCCACATGCGGGTCTCTGAATGGCTGTACCTCAGCGCTCAGTCAGTGCTGTTGCTGCTGGTTGATAACCCGAGGGACTGCAAGTCTGCCCTCCAGTTCTGGAGCTGTAGAACAAAGCTTCAGTCTGTTCAGCACTTGATTTTGACTTTACATGCTGAGACTTGAGGTGTGGTAAAATGTGCTGATGTTGTGAATGCTGTCATAACTGAATATATGCCTCTGCGTTTTAGTTTCTTGGTTCAAATACTAGTGGAAGTCAGTTTAGTTGTTTTGAGGTAGTGTTTGTACAAATTGGATTTGTACAGCCAATGTTCGAATTTTCCACTTTTCTCTTTGGGAATCAACACCTTGGCTCCTTTGTTAACCTGAAAGTAAACACCACATAGTTCTAGAAGTATACGTTTCTTTAAATTGAAGTACAATTCAAGCATAAACAATAGATATGATCCAGACAAAAAGATATTTGCCCACCGTCTTTCCTTTTTTTAGAGCATCCTTTGGGCCTTAATTTCCATCCTTCCAACCATCCTCTATACTCTTGCTTTTTCAATGCACTTATCAAGGTCAGGGTCTTAGTGGTTACAGTGTGGACAGAGCAGCCTAGATATTCTTTCCCCCTTCATCTTCTTCCAGCTCCGGATCAGTAATCCCTCCGGTGTGTTCTGGGTCTGTTCTGTGGTCAGGCCTGAACAGCCTGAACCACCTCAGCTAAAGCTCCTGTCAGTGCAAAGGCACAGCAGCTCGATACCGGAGCCCTCTCAGTTTGCTGAACTGCTCACTTTCTCATGTAGAGTGAGGCCAGCCACCATGTGGAGGAACCTCATCTCGGGCTGCTTGTGTCAGCAATCTTTTCTTTCTCGGTCACTACCCAAAGCCTGTGACCACAGGTAAAGGGTCCGGGGAGAAGACTGTGCAGTAAATTGAGAGCTTTGATTTGGAGCTCTCTGTTCTCCACCGCAGTGAAGACCTCAGTACCATCCCCCTTCTGCTACAATAAAAAACCTGCTTTATTTCATTTTTATTGTCTTTACAATGCCTTCTGAACAAGAGCTCGCCTAAACTGAGCAGTCCACCCTTTTTTTCCTGCTCTCATTCCCCAGCCTTCTAACTGTTTGACCCTGAGCTGCAGTCTGCACATGGGAGGTCACAGTCTGATAAAAATCAGGACGACAACATCATCTGCAAATAGAACAAGCTCTGGATGTTGGCAAACTAAATTTACAAATTAGTCTTCATTCATTAGCTTTTATATTCTCTAGTGATAACTCATATTATAGTTAAGAGTAGAACATTTTTGAAGCTAATTCTTGTCTGCTTCGAAACAGCAGCCCTTGAGATAAGAAATTGCTTTGATTTAAAATGTTGGGCTTGAAACGACGTGGTATTTTCTTTTTTTCAAACGAATGAACAACACTTTGGAACGAATGGAATATTATTAGTCATACTGGTAGAATAGCCTCCATGCTTTTAAGCAGCCCCTGGAGCTCCCTAGTGACAATATCAAACAACCACTGAGATGTACTCACACATGGCACTTGCTATTGATCTCAAATACCCTATACGGTACAACAGAGAATTGTGCTTGTATGATAAGACATGGGGTGAAATGATAGAGATCAGCCCTCCCCCGGGGAGTGTAACAAAGGTTATGGATTTACATTACAATGATTGGCCTTTGCCGGTGACTTTCAGATGGAATGTAAATAAGCTCCTTTGTCTGTTCTGTTGAGAGATCACACTTCATTTTTCGTGGTATTATTTCATTCAAATGGATTTCCTTGGGAGACATTGGAAGTGTGCTACATTGTATCAGCAATTTCCATCTCTAAAGTCAAGGGCCGCATATTGCTCAGCGTCAACATTATTAGGTATACTTGTACAATCTTAAGCAAAGACGTGGCCGTCGTATTTTAAGATGTCTATTTCTGTTTGACACTGTTACAGAGGTGTTATTCAGTTCGAATGTTTTAGCATTGATGTCATAGTCAGTGATGTGTGTTTTTAACAGATTTTACTGGTGTACCTAATAAAGTTGGTGCTAAATATATATATTTAAGCTGCTATGACCACTCTTACAATTAGACCTAGTTTCTCAGAGCTTGAAGACATTAATATTTTAAGTAGAAATCATGTAATGTGACTTTTAAATTAGAGACTCCTCAGACCTAGATTTGCCCTCAACTAAATAATTTCTTTTGGCATCACATTCAGCCATCAGTGCTGTGTTTAGCACTGAGATCAGGTGAGTTTTTGCTATTGAAGGTCCAGTGTTTAGGATTTAGTGACACCTAGCAGTAATGTTGCAGATTGCAACCAAATGAATACATTGTCACGCCTCACCGTCTCCTCCCAAACATGTAGGAGAAACTTCACATAAAAAGCCAAAGGCCATATCTAGATAAGTGCTCAGTGGTTTAAACTAAATGGTGGTTCAACATTGCAGACTCTGTGGAAGAGGATCCGCTCTCACTGTAGAAATAATAAGCTCAGTTGAAGACAACAAAATCACACCAATTCTTATTCTCAAAACATACAAATGAACATTGTATTCCATTCCTACAAAGGAATAAATATACTAAATCACACTGGACGTTAAATGTTTGTTTTGTTATGTCCTGTATGTTTATATGTAGTATTCAAATTGGATATATCCTGTTTGGAATTTTAGCATCTTATTGTAAAATTACAAATTACACATTGTGGGTACTTCTGTGGCTTATTCCAGTACAGCCTTAGTATATTTTTAACTACTAACTATTTTTAATTCAACAAAATCACGTTTTTACACTTTCACCACTATGTTTGAAAGTAATTTAAACCTACATGTTAAGGAACAGAAAATTCAGAAAAAATACAAATGGACAGTTAAATTAATAAAACATTCAAATTAAAATAGGTAAGGTAGAAATTTCTCCAGCCCAATTCAATACAACATTGGGGTTTCCTCAATTGAGTTTCCTCATATTAAAATGCCACATCCATTTTTTTTTTTTCAAATAGTGCCCATTTTGCTGGTTAATTTTTAATTTTATTTTTCTACAGTAATTACTAAAACATCTCATGAACCATTGTTGATTTTTTTTTTTTGACTTGAGAAAACCTAGGCTGCATTTTGTGCTCTTGATATTTTTGAAAAATGATTTCATCATATTTGTACTGAACATTGCTCTGTGTAATTTCCTCTTTTCCACTGGGAGCTAAAAAGCTAGCAGTTTCCTTGCTCTGTTTACCAGAACAAAAATACAACCTGACATATATTTTAAACTGTTTGAGGAGATCAAAGATCACACCAGGCGACAACTAACAGACATCGCTTGTGTCTGCGCTGTTTTCCACCTTGTATCTGTGCCAGGTTTAGTATACAGATGATTTCTGTCTCTTATCTTTTGTGTGTCTCCACTTTTCCTTTTTCTCCGTGTCTGTTTTTCACTCGCTAATCTTGATTCCCTCCCTTTCCCGGCCCTCTTTTCCCTCCTCTCTCTCTCTCTCTCTCTCTCTCACTCTCTCTCTCTGTCACACGCGCACACACACACATGCACACACACACTCCCTCAGCTTGGCATGTCTTCTTTAACCCAGCCCATGAGACACGACAGCACCTGTGATCAGAGGTCTGCCGTGGTATCACACGAACAGATGTAGTGTCAGCATGGGAGCCAGCCACTCTGTGTGTCTGTGTGTGTGTGTGTGTATTATGGATATGTACACATTCTAAATATGATGTATAAAAAGCAATGAATATCATCATTCACTGTTTGTGTACGACCATATGTTTCCGTGTCTGGACCCTGTATGTGTTTTCATCCATTCACGTGATTAAGAATGCCTTTTTTACGTCCGCCAACGCTCAAGTTCATGTGTATGTATATATGTGTGTGTGTTCTAACCAGCCAGGCAGTGCCAGTGCACCATGCAGGTGTATGATACCAGGGCCCTGGCCCTGATAGACCTCTCTCGTCTGGGTTGTGACCGCGAGCGTAGCCCTGCCAAAAACCCGTGTGCCTGTGATCTGAATTCAAATAGGACAGCTTGGCTCGGTGCAGCCCCAACAGGCACACGTGGCAAAGAGGAAAGAGAAACTGCTTGCTTAAAATACAACACAGCGCACACGTATTAACATGGTTTGAGGGAAAACTGTTGCCCTTGCAGACCGTTGCCCTTAGAATGATGAGGCTACGGAAATTGATATATAATTTCTTTCTTTTGTAAGCTGTTTTCATCGTCTTCTGCTGTGCCAGCCTTAATCATTTGCTAAGTGTGAAAAGGTTGTTTGTGTAACTCAGCACCCTATCTGCGTCGAATATGTCTAATTGGGTTGAATCAGGCGCACAGGTTTAGTTTGCTATAGTACTTTGAAAAAGTGACGCTGGAAAATGATTTTCTTCTCAAATAGCCTGCAGTCAGAACCACAGAAAGCAAAGAGAAAGGAAATCATTACCCTCCTGTAATGATAATGTTTCAAGATGGGGTTTGTCCTCTCACTCGTCTTTGGGAGGCAGCTGGAGGCTTTATTCCCTTTTTGATTGTTACATTCCATTACACCAAAAGGTTACCCAAATGTTATTCCCCATAAGGAAAACTCAAGTACAACAGATTATTCAGGTCGTATTTGAGTCTAACTTGTAAGAGGTGACATTAATTCAAGTCTACAGGGAGGTATATTTGATGTCATCCACTGACTATGCCAAGAGACGGGAATTCATGCGCGCTGCTTCGATTCAGAAAGCCAGTCAGTCATTCAAGACAGCCAGTCAGAGAGTCACGCTTTGTGTTTGGAAGCTATGTATATGTCCGTTTATGTGGGTGTGGAAGGGGAGCTTTTAAGCATCCAGGGTGTTGCTGACAGTGGTGTGTTGCAGAGTGCTGTGCAGCTGATAAAGTAGCTCAGTTAATCAGGTAAATAGGCCTGTAATGAAGTGTGTTTGTCTGACGGTGTGCCAGCCCAGCGCCAAGTGATCCCACTGAGACTCTCCTCTTTCTGTCTTTCTGCTGCCTCTACACACACACACACACACGATCAGACTCAGATACTCAGCCGTGAACACACACACACCAATCCACTGGAGACAGATTGGATTGTGTCTAATGCATATTGCATTTTCTCTGACAAGATGCCGCCGCCCAAATACAGTAAGTGCTTGTGTTTTCCCTACTGTCACTGTGGAGTGGTAGTGATGAGCTCTGGGCCTGAGCTGATGGCTGCAAGTGTGTCCACCGCAGATCAGTGGTGACATCACTCATTATAGTGTTGGCTTTCTCTTTCACACTGTTTTTACTGGAAGCAGTGCACTGCTTAGCCTAACTCCATTGACTCATTTCATTGTTTTATTCATTAAATTTAAATCAGTGCAGTCACATTCGTTTATATGATTGATTGATTGATTGATTGATTGATTGATTGATTGATTGATTGATTGATTCATTCATTCATTCATTGAAGAACTTTTGGGTGACGTCCCACATGGTCCTCATGTTAGCATTTAGAAGTTGTAAGGTTTTTTTTTACTACTACAATTCTGCGTTTATACACTTTTGATCACATCAATCAAATAGGTTCTCATAAAGATAGAAACACTGGAACACACACACACCATGCGACTGCCTGCTCAATTTGCTCTTGTTCGTTCACAGTGGCAGTGAAATAATAGGTTGCCACATAGCCTTTACAGTTTAATCATGGCAGAATGGGGATTGGATAACATTGATGCTTGCCACCTTCCTTCACGGATTCTTTTGGGAATGTGTGGGTTGTGCTTAAAAATGGAAAGGCAGTGATACTTTTTTAGAGAAAATGCTTTATTTTGCAGATGATCTACATTTATATTTAGAGATTAATTATCTCTAAAAGACAAGAGAATTAAAACCATACATAATCGCATAGAGGTATACAGAACCCCACAGCATTTATATTTCAGCAAGCTGTGACCCATTGGCTGCCATAATTATTGGGTGTTTTTTGATAATGATTAGTCCATTCTATAACATGAATGGAAAGCACAGGGGCTGAATAAAGGCAGAAATGTGAGAAACATTATTCTAAATCCACGGTGCTTTTGCTGCACCACCTCTGCTCCCATTTTGATAACCTGTTAACTTTTAAAAAAATATTTTCTAAAGCCATTTTCATTCAGAGGTCTCTGTCTGAGGTCAGTCCCTCAGATGTGCTAAAAGCCACCTCCTACAGTGTTAGAGTTACTTCATTTAAATACAGTCTAAATGCCTTTTCCACCCACAGCAGGGGCAACAAAAAAGAAGAAAAAAATACCCCCCTTGTAGCTGTGAGACTGTCTTTGCAGTGCAAAATTATTTCTTAAGGTCAGGTACCAATTACTGCCACACTTTAGTTTCACACGTCAAACCAGCCCTCTGTACGTGCGCTGTGTTTTCTACATGGATCGTAGTCAGTGATTGCAATTATTAAATCATATTGCGATCAGCTTTTCTTCACAATCAATGCACCAACATGTTGAAGATCAAATAAAAAAAGGAACTCACATATGAAAACTCTTTTTTTCAGTAAAATAATATAAACTTAAAAATAGAAATTTGATATTTTTGATACTGTAAAGAAAAGGTCACACAAAATTGAGGGCATAAAATGTTTATGATTTTTTTAATAGAAGAAAAAAATAACAAGTGACGCAATACAACTTTTTTTGGCTTATAGAGAAGACACATACAATAATTTCAACCTTTGTATATGGTTGAAAACAATGTTCTTTATGAGGTAGTTCACTTGTACAAATCTTCTTTTTTTTTTTTTCAGACCTTTATAATATAACTGAATTAGCTAATCTTAGAAATAAGTGAATAGTAATGCATTTTAAACACAATACTGTCTAAGTTAATTTACTTTTGACTATAGTCAAACTATTTTCCTATTAGCTGAAACTCTGTTTCCTAAGGCTTGATAGCACTAAGGGGGATTATTTTAGCTTTGAGGATTACAAATGACTGTTGGGCCAACAACAGGACAACACAGTTATCAAGAACAGTTTACTGGACTATCTTGTTTAATACGTCAGTGATGTTAAAATGGAAGCTGTCCCCCAACCTCTCAAAATTCTCTACACTGTAGAGGTCAGCGTGTCAGTCCTTTAGGTGCTTTGCTTCACTAGCCCCGCAATGGCTTGAACCCGTTGCCTTTCCTTGTTCGTTTGCCTGAAATGCAAACTGAACTGAGTTTGCCATCTGAAATGAGGCAAAATGACGAGAAGCAGACAGCGCTGTCAGTGAATGAAAGGCGATGTTGCACCACGGCGGTGTGTGTGTCGACTTGCTGTCAAAGAGAAGACAAACCGAGAAAGCACAGCTGATAAATGATAATTGAAACTGTTTAAAATATTTAGAACCAATTTATATAAAACCAGATTTTTAGCAATGCTATTTTCTAAACAGGAAAATCAGTTACTTAGAATGGAAGGTTTTGTTTACATATTTAGCTGGGCTTCTCGTGTATATAATCATAACTAGTTAGTCTTACCAAGTGACATTCTGCATAAAATTGCATTAATATTTCAAACTGTCATCTAAATTTTTGGATGAAGGAATATAGCCCAGTATTTACAGTTTGTAACATGTAACTTGGACTTAAAGTGTAATAGAGATGTTCCATTGGTTTGACCTCAAGTCATGTACATATCCCATAATTGAGCTGGATTCTGTCTTTCGATAGGCCCTTCTTGTCTAGTAAACACAAGTCTTTAAGACACCACAACCATGTATTAGCACTTGTCTAAACCCGACTTGGGATAACCTTGATGACATCACTATGACATCGTCAGGGTTAGTTTTCTGACTTTAAAAAGCTTCTCTGAAGCACTGGTAGTTCTCCCCATTACAAAAAACTAAAATGAACCGAATGTGTAGAATAGGTGGAGCACCCCAGTTCTATTTTTTTTCATAGGTTATCAGTGATTTTTAATTTAGCAGTTTTACCATTACCAGTCAGGAAATGGCACTCTCCATAGTTTAGTTTTTTTTTTGCTTGGTATTTTTTTTGTGTTTCCAGTTGCTTAATGTGTTTTGATGAACTTGAAACAACACATTTGACATTAAACACTTATCATCCATTTAGTTTTGACTTGATAAAGTGTACAAATCACGGTAAGATAAGAGCCAGTCGTGCTTTTATGGTTATAAAAACAGGAATTAATGAGTGTTTGTGGCTCCCTCGCCAAGGTCATGTATTTCCGTGCTTCAGGATGAGCTGATGCCTGCAGTGTAGAGCTCCTGTCTAACAGTTGACAATTTGGTTTGAATAAAAGAACATCACGTCAAGGTTGATAACCATGCAGATGTCTGAGTACACGCAGCCCAGCTGCTCACTCACCTTTCTGTAGTTTTTTTTTTTCCAGCTCTTACAGTAGCTGTTGGCATTTGGAGAAAACCATTGTCGCTGAGTGAGATAGAATGAAATGTACAACCTGAGTCTACCAGATACTTTTCCTGTGTTCTCATAAAGAAGATATCCAGCCAGAGATGGAGGGGTAAGGAAGGCTTTAGAAGTGGCAGAATCATGATTAAGCATTCGGCACTGCCCTTAGCTCTGTCACTTGGAGGGAAAATGGTTTCATCTTCCTCCTCTCCACTCACTACCAGACAGCTGAATTTGTAGAAAGCAGCTGAGTTGTGTGTTTGTGTTTCGGTCTTCGGTTCCCTCGCTTGTTTAAAGAAATTTGATAACTTTAAAAATCCACCCCACATCTATGACCCTTGTTTTCCTCTTCTCGCCCACTGCACTCTAACTCCTTTTGACCTCCATCCTTCTCTCGCCCTTGTCTTTTTTCCTAGCTCCACTTCTCACTGTAAACGGGTGATAAGCACCTTTGCTGGGACATTTATCTCCTCAGACAGAGAAAATGACACTTCAAGGTCTGCCCTGACTAACAGGCCACGGCTCACATATACACACATGACAAAGGGGGGGGCTGTAAAATGGAAGATGGGAAAGACAAGGAAAATGGAGAAAAGGGAATAAAAATACAAACGGGGGATAGGTTATAGACGAGGATGGCAAATTAACAATGAAGACAGACGAGGGAGAGGAATTAGCTGGAGAAGAATGGTTGAGTGCTCAGCCGTGTAAAGCAGGACAGTGGACCTCAAAGCACGTGATATATAGACCTTCCACACAGTATTTGACAGTCACCTTTATGAAGCACAAAATAACTGCTGTGAGAACCTATAAATTAGCTTTTTTTTCTTTTGAGCATTTAGGTTTGATTCAAATAAACTTTATTTTTTCAATTCTTCCTGCTTCAAATGTGGAAGCAGGATGTGGTGATACATACAAGCCGACAGTAGCTCTGGCTCATGGACGTGATCATTTAGCACATGTTGCCTCTGTGATGCATCTGCGAGGCACTGCGGGTGGTAAATGTGAAGCACTGGTGGCAACCGCACCTGCAGTTCACCATTACAACTAATGTTACTATATCATACTCATTTAGAGCGATATTAGCATGCCTAGGACTGTTAGATAAATCACAGGTCTTGTTTTCTCAACACAGGAAATGCTTGCTACCTCTTTTTGGTTTTATAACAAGCATATGATTGACAGGTGTGTCGCCATGTATCAAGCTGAATGATGAATATAGTATCTTTCTTCGTGGCAAACAATAATATATTTTTAAGTCCTTATGTCTTGAAAGGTGTCAGCAGTCGCTGTGACGCTGGAAAACTGTTTGACTAAGTTTAGAATAGAGGTGTCAAGGTGAGCTGAAACACTCCTTGAGTTTTTTAGTGCATGCTGAGCCTCTGTGAACAATAGGTGCATGTCAAAACATACTCATCTGATCCTTCCTGTGGATTCTGTCTTGTGTCTGTAAAGAAAATCATTCTTTTTCAAAGGAATTCTACATCTCCAGCCAGTGTCAAAACAAAGTCCTAAAATGCACCCACCATGCAGTGTAAGTGAGTGCTTTTTAGAATTAAATAAAGTAATATAGTCTGGCCCTTTTAGTTCTGTTCAAGCTTTTAGTTCTTACATAAACTTTTTCTCTTTTTTTATTTTTATTTTTTGCATACCTTATCCTGACTGCTGACATTTCATGCTTGCACGAGTGTGTGTGTATGTGCACTCAACTTATTTTGCAGTTTTGCAGCCTAGGGAAGCATGCTAAATTAATCCAATTTCATATGAAGCCGAAACGTGCTCATATTGTGCTGGGTATAGAAAATACCCAGGCCTGCATTTTTATTTTTTTATTTCCTTCTTAATATTTCCCAGTCCCAACAACGAAAAACAGCCCGGTGTATTCACTCCTCACATCAGCTTTGTTCCATTTGTCTTTCAGAACTTATCTGCTTCCCGCTGTTGTTGAATAATCGTTGAATTGAGCAGAATAATGAGTTTGGTATCTTCCGAATTATCAAGCGAGTCACATGATTTTCTCTGTGAGTTCTGTGGTTCGGCTACGGGCACAATGCTGTGCTGTGACTTGGGGAAGGGTTTTTTTTTTTTCTGCCCTGAAATGGATTCATCCTAATTCCACCATCCTCTTATTCTTCCCCTCTCCATTTGCTGAGATGATGGTTTTGCAGAGAGAAGGTCCTGAGTGATTGAAGGTCATGCAGAATGAATTTTAATTCTCGTGGATGCCAGCTGTGGTAATTTCCCTGAACACATGCAGAAGAAAAAATACAGAACGAAATGTCCTCTCTTCCCCTCTCCTCTCCTACCGAGGAGATATGAGTTGCCTGCCATTAAAGATGGTGTTTCCTGCCTCCGGCACCAGAAGACAGACTCATGGCGAGCTGACAGTCGTCCCCCTGTGCTGGAACAGTATGAGAGTAGTGCCTGACGCAACTTGGCTCCACAGATTCATACAGTGTGCGAAAACTAGTGGGGCAAGGAAAAGACTGAAGCAGTAGTTGATCGATGGAGAGTGAGAGGTACAAACTGTTGACTATTGTTGAAAATGCCGGAGAGACAGAGATTTGTTTGACAGTGTTTACCCGGGAGAAGAACAGATCCTCCTGCACTTTAAAACGATCTGTTCGTTTTCGTTTTTTCGCTGCTTAGAACATTATGCTGTTGCTCCCTAATCCCCATTTGTAATTAAATGTGTGCTTAGGAGCTGTGCTGGGTTATGTAAACCCTGACTCTCATTGTGGCACACTATGCAGAATAGGGAGGATGGGAGTGTGCTGCATCCATTTCTCCCTGCTTTCTTTCTAATTTCCTTCTTTCCTTCTCATTTCTTTCTTTCTTTCTTTCTTTCTTTCTTTCTCTTTCTTTTTTCTTTCTTTCGTTCTTTCAAACACGCAAACTCTCCTGTCTTCTCTCCGTGTGGTTTTTCCCACTCACTCTCTCTCTCACACACTCGCTCCGTAAGATAGAGAGAGAGAAAGAGAGAGAGAGAGAACACTTAGAGGAAATCAAGCCTTCAGTGTTTGGCCATCTGAGAAATTGACAAGTCTCCAAACCTCTCACGGCAGCAGGGAAGAAGGTTCCCAGAGAAACTGATTTTTAGAATAAAAACACAGAATATTCATTTTTTGGAGCCACTCTGGGGTTTACAGTTCTATCTGGGATTGCATATTTATAAAATCGCATGAATTTGCATTTTCTAATAGTATTTTCATGCATCAAGAGACACTCCCTGACGTGTTTGTTTTGCAACATCATATTCGAGGACTTACTCTGTTTAATATAATGTCAGTTAGGCTAATTGTTGCAGTCACTTAATTTGCTTTTCCCATTAACCTACGACTCACTCAGTTCCTCTCCTTTTGGTCTCTTGTTTTGCTTGCTTTAGCTTTACTCATTTTTACTTAATTTTCTATTTTTGTTTTGGTCACCTTCTCTTCTGTTTTTCTATCCCTCTCTACTGCTACCGCCCTTCTCATCTCTCCAACAAGTCAAATGAGAAGCCGGATGTCAACAGCAGCTGGCTGTGTTTGACTTTGCTGCCCCCCGATGGAGCTGTGGTTCACTGGTTGGGTGTACAGTACATGCAGGTGTGCATACTGCGCATTTGTTCCTCTGTCTGCTTCATAACGACAAGGATCAAGGATAGTGCTCGGTTTGTTGAAAGTTTATGAGGTAAAGCGTATTGTTACAGCTAAACATACTCCGGTGCTTTTTATACCGCAAACACCCATCGTGCTGGGCATAAGTATCTGGAAGCTACAAGAGAAGCCCCCCCCCCTCCTCTGCAGTCCGGTAAGGGTAGCTACTGTATATTTAATTAGCATACTCAGGTGGTTTAGACACTGAACAGGAGGTACAGCTCAGTGTACCAGATGTGGAGGAGTTTTACAGCAGTACAAGGCCTTTGCGTTGGTTGAGCATATTGCTAGAGCTTGCTGGAAATGAAGCACATCACTGTTCTCCTGGTACAAGGACTCTGAAAATCTGGCAAAGGAAGCCCAAAGGGACAGCTCCCCCCACACACTGTCTGCTGATATATTTTTAAATCTTACAGGTTATGAGGATACTGTTAGTTTTACAGGTGTGCAGCCAGTAATTCATGTACCAGCCTCACACACTCACTCACGCTTGTCTAAGTATCTCCTTAATCTCGAGCATTTGCAAGATTGTCCTGGCATCTTTCCTCATTCCGACACATAGAATCACATTACATCTGGTGTCCTCATGGGTTATAAACTGCAGCGTCCCCCGTATGCATCTGATTTCTTCCTGTCATTCCCTTCTCCCCCATTTCCTGTCATATCCGTACTACTTAGGCCTAAAAAAGTAATATAATGTCCTCAAAACTACTTAAAAACCAGCACCAAGATTAAGTACATTTATTGTTGTATCTTTATTCACCTCTGACTGATGCAACAACGATTCCATGCACGGTGAAGTCATGAAATACGGCAAGGGCAAAACCATAAATCAAACTTGCTTTATCAACAAATTCTCTCACAAACCCAGAAGCACAGCGGATCATATTGTAAATATACTGAAAACATTTGCTTATTTCCACTGTGCTGCACACAGATTAGACACTGTAATCATAAAAGTTGGGAGGAATGACCCCACAGTCCTCTTTGCTCCGAGCGTTGAATAGTTCCTCTTCTACAACTTTTTTTTATTTTAACAGGATATAACTGGATATGTCTTAGCAGGGCACTTAGATTCTTCACATTTGCTCTAAGGTCACAGCCGAGGTGCTCCCCCCAAATTGTCTCTTTGGCCAAAATGACTCTGGTCAGTCCAAGTGCCCCTCAAAGTGCCCTTTTGATTGGTTCACCCTTACCCTTCATGTAACTCCGACTCTAATACTAACCCTGTGTACTTTAGTGGTACCACCATTTTATTTTTTCATCTCTGCCTCTCGGAGTCTCTGCACATCACTGCTTAAAAAATGCAGACATTTAGGTTTTCCAAATTGCTGTCTATGTGTGTATTTGTTTTTGCACACAGTGACCCTTGTGTGCCCATGTGTGTAACTACCCACTAAGCAGCAAGTTTTACTCCCATAAATCATCACAAACTGTCATTAATCATAACTTCAGCATCCTTCAGGTGAAACGTGGGCGCTTGGCTTTGAATAATCCATCTTAGAGCGACTGTTGAGGAGTGCCATTCTGTGACTTTTACCAACGATGTGATTCAGCCACTTTGTTAGAGGCACTTTGTTGCTTAGAATGCAGCAAAAATAAATAGCACAGTATGATGCCCATTACAAAATCATACTCGGAATTGAATGTGCAGAGGCTTGTTTCAGACACTGATTATATCTGTCACATGTTGATAAAGCCCTACGGATTTACCTCATCCTTGTGTAAAGCCTATTCAATATGTCTGATGCACAAAACCGCTTACTGTTTCATATTGATGCTACATCACCCTTTATGATTTTTGATATCCTCATAAATTCATCTGGGCCTGCTTAGGTTGAGCACGGCAGAATATCTGATAATCCCTCGGAGCGTACTGACCTCCCGAGTTTTACTGTCTGACAGTGATGTCAATCTTTAAAGTGTTCAGCATGTCGTACTATTTCCTAAATCTGGTGTGACACAGTGTCCGCACGTACTGCAACGAAGCAGTTCAACCAGCCATACGAAGTGTTTGAGCTTCTTTTGACTTGAACTGATCTGTTTATAGAACTTATTCATTCAAAAAAACTGAATTGATTGTTTGAAATGTGTCATACAGTAGCTTCCCTTCTGATAATTCATACAAAATCTACCAAATTTATGAATAAACTACAACTTTTTGCTTTATCGCCAGCACATTCCATTATTATCAACCCTGTTTGCAGCAGGCAGCCATTTTTAGTAAGAAAGTTCCAACTAGCTGTGCTTGTGTACTGCCCAGCCGGTGAAGTTAGCAGCTAGCCAGTGCCAAAAGTCGAAGATTAAATTGGATCCAGATGAAGAGGAAAATAAAGTTCTAGATTTGCATAATTCAAGTGGCTGCTAACGCTGGTTTGTATCTGATGTGTAATTATACTACAGTTTGCTAACACATTAACCGTAACGGCCTCGCCAGGGCTGTGTTTTCCGCTTGTCGTGACAAAAAATGATTGCAGCTTTAAGTAGGATTTTTTACAAAATAACACGATGACACACAATCGCCAGGGGAAATGTAGATTGTAACATTGAAAGCAGCATTTTATTAATGTCAGCACTAGGTTAAGTAATCATTGACTCAGCAGCACAATCAACAGTCTTTTAAAACCCACAGCTAATGTTTTAAGGTCATCTCGTGCTTTTGGGACATAGAAATATTGAGTATCACGCTGTTGGGCATACTTAAAGAGACAAGTTAAACAGTAATGAGGGGAATTGAAGTCCCTCTGCTTCAGATACATGTAACAACAGACTAAAATAATGAATGAACAAAGCTGTGGGGATATATATAATATTTCCTGTCTGCATATACGCTGATAAATTCGATTGTTTGTCCCCCCTGTATTTCTATGCATCGCTCTGTGTTTTACTTAAGTGGAATTTTTTCACCAGGGGTTTGGATTATTCAACTGAAGTATGACTTTAGAAAGTACAGTGTAGTCTGCTGGGATATTTTTGGTTGTTCTGATGTTGCAGCAGCACTTAATGTGTGTGTGTGTGTGTGTGTGTGTGCATGTGCGTGTGTGCATGTGCGTGTGTGCACTCGCCTGCGTGTCTCTAGAGTGAATCACGTGGTGAGGATTACTGTGGATAACGTCCCCATAGCCAAGAGCTTCTTCTGTCGAGTGCAGACATTTCCTACTGCCTCAGTGTGTGTATACACTTTGTACACAAACGCTGTGCGCACACACACACACACACACACACACACACACTGTATATATGTACACAAAAGGAGACTAAGACTTACTTAGTGCCTGTAAGATTCTTTATCGATGTCCTTATCCTTGCTGTCAGGATGTGGATATGAGTTTTGAACTTTAAAGATTGTTGACAGCACGCATTGTGTGTGTGTGTGTGTGTGTGTGTGTGTGTGTGTGTGGTGGTGTGGGTGTTGCGTGCGGGGGTGTGCGTGCAATGTTGTGTGTGTGTGTGTGTGAAGAGTTGACAGGCGTTCACATGAAAACAGCACAATGACAGTCAAGGCCCTGGTTGGTTTGTTTATCAAAACAAAGACTTGTCACTCTGTTAGCGGGGAAAAAAAGATTAGATAATCCTACACAGTTACAGCCATGGCAAGTAAATAATGGGAACACAGAGAGAGAAAGAAAACAGATTTCAGAGTTTGAAAAGGACTAAAGTGTGTGTGTGTTTTTGTGTATGTGTGCAGAAGACTAGTGTACCACCCCCCATACGCTGAATATTTGTGAAGCCTCTCACTTAATAGCTTTCCTCCTCCTCCATCTTGTGCTTCAATTGGACTGCTAATTATGTAAAGTGTGGGGCTCGCTCAAAAACACACATGCACAGACGCACGCGCACTGACAAGTAGCAGCTTAATCACCATCTGAAATGACATCCTCATTGCTGTTGATATCTCTCTTAAGAAATACCAACTTACAGCAGCACATACTGTAAGTGCATAGATGTTGCGTTGTGCATGCATATGAGTCTAAACACGCACGTACACACACACACACACACACACACACACACACACACATCCAGGTTGCATGGAGTGCAGTCACCTGCTGTATCTTTGTAAGGCCTGTTATTACCTTTATATCAACTATGAATGACTATGCTGTAATCACAGCAGCAGCAGCAGCCTTCATTTACAGTGCGCACTGCCTGTTGTTTAATTCTCTACAAATGTACAGTGACGTTAGGTTCGGCTGGCTGCTTTCACTTCTTTCCAGCTCATATTGCTTTAGGAGCAGTGATTAAGCTTTGCGTGACACACTATCTTGCTTTGAGTTACTGTGATACCAGATGTAAACAAGCAAACAAACTTAACGCTGGTTCAAAGAGACATTTTTGTTTTGTACAATCCTTATTCTTATTATTTTTGTAGTTTTGTTCATCATTCCTATTTGAATAATAAGATTGTACTTACCATGATAAGCAGTTTCGAGGTTAGCCAGAATGATTTGAAAGCGAAAACAAAGATGAACAGCAAAATAATGTGTGTCTATTTATACATAGAACAGCCACAGAGCAACATTAGCAGTTATTTGGAGTCATTTTCTGTCCATCTGACGAGTCTTTATTCCAATATTTGCAATATGTCTCTTTGGCTGTTCCATTGATGCTCCACTGTGTTCACCAACTAGTAGCTAAGTTTGTCTAAAGTTTTGTGCCGTGCAGTTGTCAGAGTTTATCAGAGCTTTTCTCTGCAAACAGCTTCTTGTTCTCGACTAGACCAAAAAGAAAACTAGAGCTGTGAAAACCAAAAAAAAACTAAATGATGCTAAAAACATTGATGGGAAGCGCACGCAGAGTCAGGCTTCTTTTTCATGAGTGTCCAAGATTGGTTTAGGTTCAGTATGGCCAAGGCAAGTTGTTCATTACAAACCAAAGGAGGGTGTCACTTTGAATTTCTTTGTAAGAAGTTGTGCTCAGTACTGCAGAGTTTTAGGCAGCCTCAGGGGAACAAAGTTAACTACAGCTGAGTAAAATATGCAGTATTTTGTGTGTTGAATAAGTAAAAAGAAATGACCACATTTAATGGCTATGGACAAGCAGGGTAATCTTATTTATGCTTCTCTTCTTTGGGTCTTAAAGGCATAGTTTGTGTATTTTGAAGTGGGGTTGTATGAGATACTAATCTGAAGTCAGGAACTGGCAGTAGATGGTGATCAGCGTGCGCCCAGTCTGGAAAATCAGACAAGGATCCTGGCACAGAAACTGAGCTTTGCACTGCTGTGGACAGGGTCAGCAGAAAAATGCATTTTAACCGCATAAAAACAAAATCAATATCCATTTAAAGGTGTGGTCAGTCATACTGGAGAAAGATAGTTGATTGATGAGTCTTATTCCCAGGATGTTTTGGGTTTTGCAAATGGGAATCAAACAAAGATGCTCGGAATGAGCCACACAGAACAACAGGTTGCACTCCTGCTCCTGCAGTACCGACGCTTTGGATTGGTGGCTCAAAGACTCCAGGCACGAACGCCACCTATTGTTGCGTGTTGTTTCACATTTACCTCTGTATGACTGACCCCATCTTTAAGTGCACACTACGTTAGGCATATTTCCTTCACCTTACCTTGCTGTCAGATTGCCTTTCTCTTTGACAGTAACCATAGAACGCTGTATTTCCTTGCAAAAGCTCAAATGCGCGACACATTGTATTACGCCATTTTCTGTATCAGAGATACAGCAACACAGACAGAAAAGCACAGCAGTTTGATTTCAACTTTCTGACCAAAATAGCTGATTTTTTGACCTAATACTGTTCATGGAGAAGTTGTAAGTACAGTTAGTGCCAAAGAAAGGGCCTGTGTGACAGCAAGATAAAGCGAAATATTAAATATTCTCAATATATCGTACACTTAAATGGGTATTGATTGTTTTGAGGTGGGACTTTTTTATGTGGCTAAAATACATTTTTCTGCTGATCCTGTTCGCAGCAGTGCATAGCTTTGCTTCCAGTCTGTCTGTTTCTCCAAACTGGGGGCACGCTGGCTGCTGTCTACTGTAGGTAACACACTGACTTTAAATACCTCATCCAGCTCTACTTCAAAATACCAGAACAATTCCTTTTATGTTTTGTTTTTTTTATGATTTATGGAGAAAATCACTGGAACAGTAAAGAGCAGCATGGGTCAGATTACTCACTTCTGCCCTGACAATCCCTCCTGTTCATTTATGTTGGTAGTTTGAATTTGAAGAGATTTATCTTGAACCTTCCCTCAGTGGTTCTAAATGAAGGACATCCTCAAAATAAACTCAGCCTTTTTTTCTGTTTTGGTTTTCTGCCACCCAAAGCAGAGAGAAAAAGTACAGCAGTGGGAAGAAAACACACTGAACCAGTCCTCCTTCAATACTAACAATAAAACATTTGACTACAACACAGCCAAAGCCAGCTGAGATTGATCGATCACATTCACACATGATGGAGACCACTTTGCCCCAAGATGCCCGTTGTACACCAAAACAGGCCTCTACAATTGGCTGCTATTATGTTGTTGTATTCTTAAAAAGCCATAGTATAGTAAAGCATAGTGTTGACTGTCAAACATATTGGCAAACTGGTTAGGAAGGTTTCTGTGCAGCCTCTTTAGACAGGTCGAGACTATTCTTTCAACCGTGAATAGCTAAAACTGTTGAAAGGGAGAAATTGATCGCACAGCAGACTTGCATATTGTGTTCACATGATTTTGGACAGTTCGGTGTGAATGTGTTAAAACAGTTGGAGAGAGATAAAAAGAAGAGTGAAAATAAATAGAGAGAGAAATATAACTATTAGATGGATCATCATGAAATTGTGATCCCAGGAACTTCCTCCTAGCTTTACCATGGAGTTGACATTCAGGATGTTGAGGGTATTTTTGAGTCCATGGTCCAGCCCGTCAAGTTGTGGTCAATTGATTCACTGATAATTGTTCCATGTTACCATGCATAATGCTGTGAAGAACAGAGAGATGCACCGCTTGACTTTGTTGTGTTTGTATTGTGTAATTTTGGAAGAATTGTCACAATGAATAAAAAATATTTTCAGTTAATAATAGCTAATTATTCAGCTCGTCCTTTTAACGAATGCTTAGCTCATAGCATTTAGCTCAAAGCCTACGTACAGCTTCGTAGAGCTGCTAGTGTGGGTGTAGACTCTCGTTCTTGTTTAACCTGTTGGCTCCCATTGGTTTGGTGTTATTATACACAGTTCTGCTATAATATTAGTGACAAATAACTAAACACTATAGACCTTAGAATTTAAAAGCTGAAAGTCAGTAAACATTTTTGTTTGTTACAAGATGTAGGAAGTTACATGTCCACTTTTTAGAATCCATCCCGATAGCCACAATTGTCTGAGCCAATTTTCAGACAAAGTTTTACTTTGGGCACTGTGCCAAGTCCATTCAAACTCAAGAGTGGTCATCACAGTTTGTTTTATAGGATACTTTTGACATCCTTCCCCGTCTCTTTATGTTTTCTGAGCTGCAGAATGACTCAACGTAGGTTTTTTTTGTTTCGTTTTTTCTTCTCGAGTGAGCCTGGGATCTGACCGGGCTCACAAATCAATACATGACTCTGTCAGTTAGGAGGTCCGTCTGTGGACCGTCTAGTGTTGTATGACAGCTCTTTTTTATGTGTGTGTGTGTGTGTGTGTGTGTGAGAGAGAGAGAGAGAGCGAAGGAAGAGAGAGGGAAAGAACATGTGCAATTTTGAAATTGAGAACAATGGGGAGCCAAGGTTTCATTATCCTCCAGGCTACTGTACCCACACAGTCGACAGCTTGTGCATGGAATGGATTTTACAATAGCACTAAAAGCTACACAGACGAATGTGAGATTTTTACAACCGTGCACTGCTTGGTGACTGCTTATATATGAACTTTGCAACATATCACATGATCCTGACATTCAGGTGAAGTCAAATCCGATATTACTTGTAATAACTGGTCACATAGGTAAGCATTTTCCTACACAAATCAACTTTAAAATGACACATCATGGCGTCCGGCACACGGGACGCGACATGCGACATCGCATCGCTTACAGGTACTCTCTCCTCAGCGTCTCTCTAGACACAGCCAAATGGTGGTGGTGCATTTCTGAGGCCACAGGGCTATTTTTTCTTTTAAAAAGCTGAGGTGTCAAAACAGGTATGTCATGGTCGGATACCCTTTTTAATCTGTCTCTCTCTGCCCCAAGAGGCTTCCAGTCTGCTGACAGGTTTTCTTTCCACACTCGCTCCGACTTTCTCTTCCTTTTTCAAACTCATGAGAAGGGGGCAGAACAGTCCAGCACATCAGCCTTCGAACCTCCAGGATCTGTTTGAACTCGTTGTACATGTTCTGCTTCTTTTGTACCATTTCCAAAGGAAAGATTCCATGATTAGACATTGACATCTATAGAAGGGAGTTGCTGGGGAGAGGAGGAGGTGGTATGATGATTTAATTTTCAGCAAGCTGAACAGCGTGTGTGCACCTCTGCCTGAGCTCCGAGACACTCGCCTGTCACTCAGTGGATGATGAATACAGCTGCCTCTGGACATGTGGGACTACTATGTGTGTTTCCAATTGATAAAATATAAGGGACATGCATGCATGTATCTTCCAACTTTAAATTGGGTTCACTTTTCTTCACCCGGCATATTTGTGTGTGTGTGTGTGTATTTGCTTTCACAGCACACACTCTCTTTTATCTTATCGGAAGCTTTGGTAGCATAAACAAAGCTGTCAGGAGGAGGTGAAGCGAATGCAATATATTGCCACACTTTGTCCTGTTATGATGGTATCTCTGTTCTCACACACATACATGGACACGGCCTCTCTTTGCCCACATTACTTTTACTGGTACTTGAATAATAATTGTAAAGGGCTCAAAAGAACATTTCCATCTTTTCTTTTCCCTGCAGAGGCATCGATCCTGTCGTACGATGGCAGCATGTACATGAAAGTCGTGATCCCAACTGTCATGCACACAGAGGCCGAGGACGTCTCCCTCCGCTTCATGTCCCAGCGAGCATTCGGCCTGCTCATGGCTGCCACATCCCGAGAGTCTGCAGATACTCTAAGGCTCGAGCTGGACAGCGGGAGAGTCAAACTGACGGTCAACCTAGGTATCGTATAAACCGTCCATGTCGGCTCCTCTAGAGTACAAGAGGAGTCCTTATTGTTTTGGTGTTTTCTTTCTCTCTTTTTTTTTTCTTTATCTATGTATTTATTTTCTTTCTGGTCCAGACTTGATATCAGACCTAACACATACTAAACCAGTTTTTGTAGTTTGTCTTCGTAGTTGCATGAATTGTTTTTGACTTGCCTGGACTGTAAGTTTTTCTGCCATGATGCTTAGACGTCTTCGTAGATTTTTATATCCATCAATCTAACACTTAACAAAGTTATCCATGCTCTGCAGCACATCTTTTGAACAGATCATAGATCATTTTTCATTATTGTGTACAAATAGATTTTTTAAATAGCTTTAATAGATGGCACAGTCCACATACATGTCATCAATTCAGATAACAACATTTTTAGATTAGATTCTGCCATCTATTCAGAACTGCAGGTAAGCATTTGTACATTTAGTGCTGCGCTGATAGTATGCATTCTTATCATGTGGGTCTGTTACTATGGTCTTTTTTTTCTTTATTTTTTTCCTCATGATAGCAGGTTTATGTTTCTCTCTGTCCATTAGTAACCCTTGGTCTAGCTGGCATCTACCATGCCTTGTTCAAAGATGGCACTCACCCCTTCAAAGGCCCCCGAGCCTGCGGCCCGTTTGGCAAACAGCCCGATGCCACAGCACCCAGCGCGCCTGCAGATGGTGGCACGAGTGCTACATTTAAGTAGAGTGCAGGGCTTTATACCAGTGAGCCTGGAATAGATACTCTTAACATAAAGCACATGTGCACATACAAAATATCTGAATCTAACTCGTTTATTACAGAATGCAATGTTACTCTTACCACAGCTTCTAAAAACATGGAACATCTGTAGTCCATATTTTATATTTTTAATGTGCCATGTGGTTGCTCTCCAAGCATTCATCTAAATACATTTTTAATATAACACAGACAGAATTATTATCAGTAACATCCGACCTCCGAGAGGGGGTCTTCAGGTCTCTGTACAATGCTGGTGCTGCGTGGCTCGAGGCTGTTTGTTCCCACTTTTCTGTTGCGGTTGACGGCACATGACCAGTCTGGTCACATGGATTTCAACCTGCACCTGCCAAACACAGGTTCAATTGCTCTCCATTAGATGGAGATTTTAGCAAGAGGCGCATAAGTCCTCAGTTTTAATCGAAGATTCTATTAAAATTGACTGAATTTACAGTAAAATATTTTGACTGTAGTTGCTGGGTTGCAAAATCGATGTGGCCATTGAATTGCAAGCGACCATTATGAAATTTAACAACTCGACACGTAGCCATGGATGCTTTTAATATTCCTGTGATGACTTGAAAGTTTCAAATGAAACCAAACATAGATTAATCAGTGCAGTAATATTGACCTCTACTGGTACAATATTATTGGCTACAGCATTAAAAGTAATATAAAAAAATTGGATTGGGATTAAAATGGATTTCCATTATCAGTGTGGCAATATTGACCATCAGTAGCCAACAAGGCTAAAATGGCCGCCGGGGTCATGTGACCGTCCCCGGAAGGTGGCTTTTCTTGCTCTTGGATGTCTGCAGCTGTAACCTTGAAGGATGCGATTTCATCTGTCACTTATTCTCCCCCTCCCCATCTAGACTGTGTCAGGATAAACTGTAACACCAGTAAGTCAACATTCTTCTTCTGCAGTCTTCTTCCTTCAGTCAATGTTTGATTATAGCCTGTGTGCTAGATGTAAGGGCAGAGATGTGTGAATGCAGGGAACTGATAAGAGGATTTCTCAGATAAGAAGGAAATAAGTAATAGCCAGAGATCAAAGTTATGCAAATTTGCTTTAATGTACTATATATATTTTAAATGGCCCATTTTTCAAATTAAGTCAGGCAACTAGTTGTTAATCTTTCCCTGTATGCCTATAGCTACTCTCTGCACATTTATACTTTCACATTCTATGGGCTGTATTGTTTTCCCAATATATTGCTATGTGTCTCTTGTTTTCTTGCACTCTTTATTTTAACACATACTACAGTATATTGGCCTATAATGTGATATATAGATGGCGTTAGCAGACGCACTCTTACTCATGAAAGAGACTCTTATTTCTCATTATTTTCAAAAGTGCTTACAGCCTTGTAGCGAGAGAGAGATTCAGAGAGAGAGAACAAAGACTTAAAAGGGGGTTCAGGTATGTGTGTGAGGGAGTGTGTGTGCCTATTTACAGAGGAAACAAACTGTAGATCCCAGATTTTCTATCTATCTTGATCGTGCTGCAAATTCTGAAGGAGATAGTGTTATTAATTTAGGATTTAATTGATTTGCTCTTTAATTAATAACATAAATATGATGTTCTGCCGATCACGACACCTGGAGGAGTTTGTTACATTTGAGCCCTAGTTAGATGAATCACACATTCAAAGAGCCAAAGGCTTGAAAATGTTGGATTGTTTCTCAGAGGAAAGCAAACATTGAGAATTTATATTACCGTCCTCATACATATGCAGCACACCAGCATCTGTCTACAGGGCTGGTCAACAATGGACACCAGAAGCTGAGTCACCAAATTAAAATTCTGCGCCACAAATCCTTTAACTCACTTAAACATGCTGCTTATTTGGATTTCAAATCTGTTTGATATTATTCAGCATTCTGAAGGAGCAGCTCTGGACTGTAGATAAACTTGGTGGGGCTGTGTTGCCCCCTAGTGTTAATTTCTAAGAATTTCTTACACAATCTACAGGCCTATTGACCATCTACCTTTCTATAATTCCACCGAAATCACATAGAAACAGATGATTGAATGTATAACTTAAGGATCAGTCATAACAGGGAGAGAAAGACAGTTCCATCTTTTCACTCTTTGGATGAGTAACAGCAAATGTTTCAGTTTTCAGTGATTTCTTGTATTGTTTTCCTCTGTCGTCATATCACAACCAAATTTTTTGTTTCTAAAGGTAGACTCCTATCTCAAAAAGTCAAAGATCTTATTTTAATCTAACAAAATGTGTTTAATGACCTATATAAATAAATAAATAAATAAATATATAAAATAAAATAAAAATCTTTGTTTATTCAAAACTGAAAAGACTTAGTTCTGTTGTATTTGTTGTAAAAACAAAGATTTGCTTTGTGCTTGTACATCCCCTTTCCCTTGACTAACTAACACTCCTCTTCAGGCAAGGGCCCTGAGGTTCTTTATGCCGGACAAAAGCTCAACGACAACGAGTGGCACTCAGTACGAGTGGTCCGCCGCGGTAAAAACTTCAAACTCACCGTGGATGACGACATGGCTGAAGGTATTTGTCTCGTGAACCGCTGGCTTGCTGTTTTACCACATTTATGATGTGCATGATTGTATCATTTTTCCTCTTTTTTTTGAGGGGTGGGGGATTATATTCTGTTTGACTGACACCATTTTAGGATTCAGCCATAATGGAGATACTGTATTAGAATTTCCTGTTGTTATTGTTTCTAAATGAAACATTCCTGTACATTGACAAAACAGACTGTCTTGTGTATTATAAATCATAATTAGTTTTTTGAAAAATTTCTTTATGTTGTTTACTCCATCAGCATGACACAAAGTAAAAGTGGGCTGTTGCTGTGTTAAGGTCATGAGTGCAGTATCCTTCCTCCTCTTCCACCTCTTCATCCCTCGGCTTCTTCTCCTTTCTCTACCCTCCCCTAACTCAGGTCAGATGGCGGGTGACCACACCCGTCTGGAGTTCAACAACGTGGAGACGGGCATCTTGACAGAGAGACGCTTTGTCTCATCTGCTCCCTCCTCCTTCATCGGGCATCTTCAGGTATAAAGTGAATTGATGTTCATGTTCATGTCAGTCATAAACTTTTGACATTATTTATCATCTTAAGTCAAAGAACAGGTCAGAATGTTTTACCATGGATGTGCAAATTATTACGAACATAATGCTCCCTTCCTTAGAATGTGTTTATAAAGATTATTCCTTTTGACTGGGTACCATAAACTACTCAAAATGTAATGTTCTAGGCAATTTTCCAGTTTATGTTACCATGGCAACTGGGGTTCAATTAAGTTTGCTCCACAATTTACTTATAACAACATTCTCTCTCAACAACTCTCCCCACAGAGCCTAAAGTTCAACGGTATGCAGTACATCGACATGTGTAAGAATGGCGACATTGACTTCTGCGAGCTCAACGCCCGCTTTGGCATGCGCTTCATCATTGCCGACCCCGTGACCTTCAAGACCAAGGGCAGCTACCTGGGCTTGGCCACTCTGCAGGCCTACACCACAATGCACCTCTTCTTCCAGTTCAAAACCACCTCGTCCGACGGTTTCATCATCTTCAACAGCGGAGACGGGAACGATTTCATTGCCGTAGAGCTGGTCAAAGGGTGAGTGGGGTGACGATTGGGCTAATGCGTTGTTGGCTGTAATCAGAGGGCGGAATCTTCCGCTGATACATGAGACATGGTTCCAGAAATATTGTACCGTCCACCTTGAACCTGCATCTCATCAGTCCGCTCTGTCTGCCTTTGCTGCCTCCTTTTATCAGCAGGTGTTTATGTGGGTCTAGTCGGCATTAAGAAATAAGCAGGGCTGACCACACCATCAATCACAAGTCTCTGTTGCACGTTTTGTAAGCCTGTAAAAGCATAAACATCGTTGTGTTGCAGCGAAAATTGTTTTCTTTATCAGTTTAACTCCCCTCAGTGTCAGAGCGACGTGAGCGGATTGTGGGAGTTTTTCCCATTAAGGTTAATCAGTGTGGGAAAATAAAAAGAGACATCCTGCAACCACACACAGACACATTTAGACCAAGAAATACTGATGTGTTCATCTGCTTCCTTTCTGCCAGGTTTATCCACTACGTGTTTGACCTGGGGAACGGGCCGAGTCTGTTGAAGGGAAACAGCGACAACCCACTGAACGATAACCAGTGGCATAATGTGGTCATCACACGAGACGCTTCCAACACACATACGCTCAAGGTGGACACAAAGTCAGTCACCCAGAATGTCAACGGGGCCAAGAACCTTGACCTCAAAGGTACCACATCTTTGCTTTTGGAAAAATTCAAATTATTTTCATGATGAAGGTCAGCCTCGAGTCATAAATCTGAATGATCTCACGTCAAAAAAGACTTGCAGCTGGGCTTTGACTCCATGACCTCTCTGAACACAAAGATTAAAAAATGATCTCACAAAAAGTCTTGCAGCTTACATACTGTATATTGGAGCTCTAGTGCAGCTTTAAATCAATCAGACAGCAGCCAATCTTGCACGAGCAGGAGGAAAACATGTTGGCAGGGCAGACCAGCAGACAGACAACAGGTCACACCTCAAATTATCACAGTCAGATGTAAAGACTAGATGGAAACATGCAAAATATTCAGATGAGATTAAGAAAACATCAAACACGTTAGCTCTGCTTTGCAGGTGCAAGACTATTTCATGGCCAGAAATGGTGGTAGACAGTATCATGTGTATTTTCAGTCTTTGTGCTAAGCTAAGTTTCATATTTAGTGAATATTCTCTCAAAATGTTGAACTATTATTTTAAAATCCATGTATTATTTCTGCAGTATTAAATATTTATCTTGCATTACATTTGGTAAAAGGAAGGTGACTTGTTCAGGACTAGAAACACAAAGTTTACCATTTGAACATGACTCAGTCAGTAAATGTGTCAATAATATTAAATATGACATGCCATCCAAAGAAAGGTTTGGTATTTGCATCACAAAAAAGAGATTAGAACTGAACTAAGGTATGTTTTGTAGTCATATCCCATTATACATATAATATTTAGTATATTTAATACAATTAAACTCATGGACATAACCCCCTATCTCTGCCTTCAGGTGACCTCTTTATCGGAGGTCTGGGACCTAACATGTACCAGAACCTCCCAAAGCTGGTGGTGTCTCGGGAGGGCTTCCAGGGCTGCTTAGCCTCAGTTGACCTCAACGGCCGCCTGCCAGACCTCATCAACGACGCCCTTTTCCGCAGCGGGCAGATTGAGCGTGGCTGTGAAGGTACAGATGGCCTGTAGCATAAAAGAATCATGACCTGCCGTGTGAGATTTATTAGTCTAATTAGAAAGCTTTCGGTAGCCCCTTACAGCCACTCGCTGGCGTTGTTAATCCTACTTATTTTTTTTTCCCTTTGCCTGGCATTTGTCACATCATAGGAAAATAATTTGTCTTTTAGTTTCTCTAATAATGGCTTGTTAACCTTTTATGTTGCATCAATATATTTTAAGATAAATGGAAGTGCTAAATAACAAAATGAGGAAACATCTTGTTTACCCAAGTTATGAAAGCAAAGGAAGCTAAAACAAGTCAGAATGTTTAGGTGTCCTTTTTTAATTGTAGATTTCAGTTTCTACGTGTACTCAAGCACTCATCTGCCTGCTTCTTTTCCTTCTCCAGCCCCTGAAACTTTCTATCTTAACTAGTTTTAACAAATGTGCTGCTGATGATATGGTATTTGTACAGTCTAAATGACATTGTCAGATCATCATCAGATTTGACTTGAAGCTTTTATTTCTGTCATGTCAGAACTGTTTTGACCTCTTTAGTGCTTAATACATTTTTTATTATCATGTTTTCAAATCGATATGATGTGTATGGTGCAGGGCTCTGCATGTGACCTCTAGAGGGCAGCAGAAGATAAATTAAAAGTATTGCAAAGTCACTTTTTATGAGCAGAACATTAGGCCAAAACATACTTAGAAAACTTGTTTTTTTCAACAAAAAAAAATATATATATATACCACAGCAGCTCAACCCTCACTAACAAATCAACAACGTTCTCCCATGTTGCACTCTGCCAAAGTGACAAACTTTTACAAGTTTTACAAACACTAACAGTGCTGATCCTTCACTAACCTTTCCCCTTGTTTTCCGCTCTGCTCTGTTCTGTTTGTTATTTTCTTTCTGCGCTAACAAAGTTGGTTTCACCAAAGCCGACCTGCAAGGTAGAGGGTTAAACTCAGCCTCTCGGAGGCCTGCTCGCCTGAAAGCCTGCTGTGTGCAATGCATCGTGGGTGTCACCATGGCAATAATATCCCACAGAGGTGCCGCAGAGTTGACTTGCTCTCTGAAAAGAAAAAATGTATACGCAGAGTAAAAAAGGAAGAGAGAGACTAACGGGAGACAAAACAACCTATTAAGCAACCCCCAACAAAATCTTATTATTACTGCAGCACTGCTGCAGTGTGAATGTAGCTATACCTATTATATTGTCAGATTCTAATACATTTAACTATATGTAATCGTTATATAAATGCTCTCATCATCTGCATCATTTTTATTTCAGCTAACCAGCAGGCTAAGTATAAGCCCATATCTGAGAAAGTTGGAATCAACGTAAGTAGATGGTATAATTAAAGAGAGTAAACATACAGTATCGATATATGGCAGTCTAAAAGCAGAGGCAGACCGTTTGTTAGAGCTCTGTGTTGGAAATGCCAACATATTACAGGCTGGCATAGACAGCAGAGAGAGACTCACTGCTCATCAAAATGTCCTCAAAATGTATCCGGTCTCGTTCTCTGTCTCTCTCATTTCTTTAAAAAAAAAAAAAAGCCTATCATGTTTGCTACTTTACCCAGATGAGGGTGTTTTTCAGAGAGCGAGCGACCTCCTGCTGCAACACTCAATCACACATTGCTCACTATGACAAACGAGCACCAAAGTGTGCATGCAACATGACACTCACCCTGATACAATATAGAAATACATGTGTGCACACAGGATGCCTGGTTGACTCCCATCACCTTACATTACACAGTAAATGCACTTTCAGCTGGCAAACTTGCTCTGTCTTCCACTTCAAATGTCTTTCTTCTCTTTACTTTGTCTTGCAAGACAGTTGCTCTTAAACACTGTTTACTTGCATTTGTCTGCCATTTATTTGGACTGTTCATTTAATTTGACTTTATTTATTTTTGTTTATATCCTTTGTGGTTATCAGAAGGGTCTCTGTCGAGCCCCCATGTCTGTGTAGACTCCGAAGGGGAATTCTTTATCTTGTTATCTATGCCGTGCGCTTGTCTTTTTCTGCATTCCCTCTCAGTATAAGTATTCAAAGGTAAGAGCTATGTGTGGTGAAGAGGAATGGCAAACACACATCCAGTTTGACTTTGAATACCCTCCTCGACTCCTGTCTGAATGAAGTGCATACACAAGGATATGTGCTACATGTTCTCAAGTGCTCTTTACATTTCTTTTCACTTCTGCTCTTCATGAATTTTGTCAGTCTAGTGTGTCCAGTGTTCACCACCTATTCTCACAGTGAAATGTTTGGAAAGGAAACTGTCAGGTCCACTTTATTTTTCTAATGGGTATTGTTTAATGGAGTTTTTATCATTTGTTAAAAGGTTGTTACTTTTTTTTTTTTTTTACGTCTCGTCTTGCTTGTTCACAGAGGGAATGCAGCGTTCTAAGTTTTACTCTGATAAAACTTCAAATTACTTGTTGGAATGATGAAAAAGAAAAATATACTGCATGCACATCCATCAGCGCACACTCTCCAAAAGAAGGAAATTAAAGGGAGTTGACAGTGTCATCACACCGGCTCGACTGGAGTTCAATTAATCTGTTATAGCATGTCTTAAACGTAGATCAGAATTAAATAAGCGTCCTGTACGGCAGCTTTTATTGTAATTAGTGAAAGTAAACACTGACGCTTCCACTGCTGGGGAGGCATACTGCTGGTCCTGTGAAAACTTGGCACGTCTTGCTTCAGATTGCCGGTCTACGCAGCATGAAACAGGATTCTTCAGACTATTTTTTTTTCAGAGTATGTTGTACTCCAGATCAGGCTTCCTGTGGTGGCACTGTTTGCTCCTTATTCTTTCTTCTAGGCCCACATGCTGTATCTCTCTTTAGACTACATTTCTTCTGCATGAGTCCGGCATTGCTAAGGCTCAGCAGTAGCTCTTATTGTTGTCTTGACTGTACTCTCCTGTGGTATCTCTCTTTCTCTTCCTTCTTCTCCCTTGCTTCCTATTCCCAGGCCCAAGTACAACCTGCCAGGAGGACTCTTGCGCCAACATGGGTGTATGTATCCAGCAGTGGGAGAACTTCACTTGTGACTGCTCTATGACGTCTTACACGGGGACTCACTGCAATGACCGTGAGTACTCAAGATTTACTTTTACTTGTTTTGCGTGCCCATTGAAAGAGCACTCTGCTGATTTTTACAAGTCGATGTATTAGTTACGGGTCGTACCAAATGAGCACCTGAAGGCATGTGAAATAGATCCTGTGGCTCTACAGGGAGACTATAGTGATATCTCCTGTGGATGACTTGTGACTCAGAGATGTTTGGGAATTTATCAGTCAGGGAGTGTCTTACAAGTCAAGTTGCAATGTGGGAAGTTTGTCTTTCATATTAAGAAGGATATATCAGTTGCTGCTGCGCCAGTTTGGTTACTTGCAAGTCCCTTTAACTGTGTTGAAGTGCGGTACTAAATTGCAGGAGTGCTGACATATTACACCTGCATCACATAACCATATCCTGTGTATAGTAGTGCATAAAACCACCTTATAACCAGCTTTTACAGCCTGCACACCTACATTGCATGCATCTGTGGAGCCAGGCCATCCTCTCCAGCTGTGTCTTAATCTTTTGTCAGATTAGCAGTGTAAAAGTGGAGTTGAAAGCTTCATGTGATCTTTAACTGAAGCAACTGAGAGAATGCTGTTGTTGAGGGTTTTTTGCTGCAATGCAGGCAATTTGTCGTAACAGGTTTGCTTGATGTCCTGTTCAGGCTCGGGAGTGAACGGCTGTGACTGATGATGTGTAAAATATCCACTTCTTCCTCAATCGCCTTTTCATAAACGCCCTTCAAATAGCTATCATAGAAGTCGAAGTGTGAGTTTGTGCGTGTATGAGAGTAGGGATCTCTTATCCCCATGACGACAGGGGACTTTCCCTCAGTAATCACGGTTGGCGGTCTTTCATTTAGCGGTTAATAGTGGGGGCATACTGCTGCTGGGCCAGACTAATGAGGTGGCGGAGGCTGTTAGGAGAGCTGCTCTCTGTGTGTGCTGGCATATCCTAATCATCCAGACCTTTCTGATTTTAGACCCAGCCGCTATGTGCGACTCCTTCTTTCTCTCTTTCTTTTTCACTTTTTCCTCGCTCTCCTCTTTTTTCTTTTGTCCCTCCGCAAAAGATCATCTGATGCAGTCGTTTTCCACGCAGGGCGAGTAATCGACACCAACTCTCACTTGGTGACGGGAGCTGTGTGTTTATGTGTTAATTAGTGATGAGATGCCCTCATTAATTCACCTCCTGGTGCTGCCTGGGATGACTTGAAGGGAGCATCCATTGATTTTCTATCACCCCATACAGTATTTCTTCTTGAAACACCAGAGCTTGCATAGTAACTTATTTTACATTTCATGACATTGCAGGTTTAAGTCTTAGTTCTCCTGTTGCTGGTTTTGTAGAGATGTTCACTAATATTGACTGGACTGTCCAAGCGTATAATAGCATCCTTAACTGAGCCCTATTTCCCTAAATGAGAATTTTGCACTTTATTTTCTTTTTTCTTTTCATACTCTTTCAAGCAGTTCATTTTAATTTCCTCCTGTTAGAAGTAAGATAATAAATAATAAAGAGAAATGAAAAGAATAAAGTGGCAAAGTCAAGCAAACACCCCGTTTGGTTTGGGAACACCGCACTGGAGTTTACATTTCAGAGAGTGCACACACAAGTCTACATGACACCTTCTGGTCAAGATAATGGGTCTAGCTTACTTCTCTAGGACAATCTTCTGATGTTGACCGACGGCAACCTGTGCCCCCCCTGAGGTTTCCTGAGCTCAGCAGCAATGCTGTCAAACACCACCAGGTGGCAGTAAATCCACAAGCAGGACCGCACACTGTCCCTCTGCGCTGGGAGAAAATGAGATGCAATCCCCCGAGCATGAAATCAGCTTTCCTGTTATTTTCCTCTACTGCTTTGCCTCTTGTACTTCTTTCTCTCTTAATCTACCCCCCACACCCCCCGCACGCTCGCACACAAACCCACAGCCCATCCAATTTCTATAGTTATGGATCATAGAGAGAATATTATGCCATCCCCTACACGACGCAGAATCAAACGTGGTAAAATGCAATCATATTACCAAATGTTATTGTTTGATTGGAGTGGCTTGATGGAAATAAAAAAGCTGTGAACACAGTCCTTGCCTTGTGCTCACATGTGTGTTCTGCTTGACTGTGCGGCTGCCTTTCATTCAGCGAGCACAGCACTGAGAGAGAGTTTTTAATTAACAATGTGGGAGTGGAGCTTCTCCCTCTGTTTCTCTCGGTCTCTCCCTCTCTGATAGCTGGCAGCAAATATCAGTAATTGTCTGCTTCTCTGACTTGGTCTCTGCCCATTGTCCAAATGAAGAAACTCGAACAAAGTAAAGTGAACATTTCTGCCAGTAAAGCCTCTCACCGTTTCATCTGTGGCGATTGTTAGCGTCGAGCCTCTATGCCCCTCTCTGTACTTCTCCATTGTAGCCAACAGGGCTCTACGTGGAGGAGAAGAAAAGAGGGGAAAAAAAAACCTCAGCAGGCAAGAACTATCTACACTCCTTCCATTTGTTCTTGTGTGCCCCTTTGTAGAAGCCTTTCGCCATACAGGCCATTTCCAGAGACACTTGGACAATCTGGAGATACATGTCATGCTCTGCGCTGCTTAAAAAAAGGGAGGGTATATGGTAGAGGGGTGTACTCTTTTTATAGCATTTTCATCCTGCTTGGTTCTGGCTCAATGCTTTTGTCATGCTCATCTCCATCTCCCTGTCGTCTCACATCCATCCCCCCTTTTTTCCTCTCCTCTCTTCTCCTCTTTTCTAAGCGTCAACTCTCTCCTGTCAGGTTGCATGAATACCGCATAGTTTCATTTAAATCCAAGGACATGGGAGCTGTGGGCCAAGCAAAGAGGAGCAGCGGACACTTCTCTCCC